>NW_027312947.1:0-24686 GCF_040954645.1 Diabrotica undecimpunctata
CGCGCTATCTCAGAGTCTCGATCTTTACTTGCTTTCTGTCCACTGGCAGTTTTTTCATTATTTGCCATGTAAGCACGGTTAGGAATTTTTTCCAACAGAGTCCCGTTTCATCAGCGTTAAATTCTTGATCGACACAATAGTCTCCATCTTCAGTAACTTTCGCTAGCTCCTGTGGAAATATTTTTGCTACTGCTGCATCTGCTGTAACATTCTGTTCTGTAATATTGATATTATGAAGTGCATTTCTTTTTATAAACACGGTTAGCCATCCTTTGCTAGCTGAAAATTCTTTACCAGCTATGGAAGTGGAAGTTGGTGGCTCTGACTGTTTCATTGGCTCATGAAACTGAAGAACTTTTTCCTGGATTTAATAACCAATTACAGGAATTCTTCTTTGAATTAGTTTCTCAATCCAAATTGCGATGGCTTTTTCTGTCCTTTTTAATAATAAATCCCTTTAGAATGAAAATTTAGCCCTTAATTTTGTAACAGAAATTATAGATTCTCTTATAGCAACTTCATTCTTCTTAGTTGCTCTTACAGATGATCCGCCTAAATTAAAATCTTTTCCAATTGCCGTAGATCCCTCTCCTTTTTCTAAGCGATCTAAAAATGCAATTTTCGTTTCCATACCCGTAATATATATATATATATATATATATATATATATATATATATATATATATATATATATATATATATATATATATATATATATATATATATCACAGCAGTAATGTACTTATCAAATTCACAGTAACAGCAATATAGGAAATATTCATGTCCAACGAAGGTAAAAAAAAACTCGATGACGTCACGGCCTAATTGACTTTCCAATGTTGGCTAATGTGTTTTTATGGTTTGTCACCGTTTGATGTTCATAACTCGTGTATTACAAGACTCCATGATATAACATTATTGCCTTTACCAGGGCAATTAGTTAGATTATTTTAAATAATCGCTTTTTGTTGGTACACGAATTAAATATTTGTGTAACATGATTTGAGTTGTACTTGCTGTGTTCTAGGTAAATATTTATTGTCTTTTGTGTAACAAGTGTGTTGTTGTTATTGTCACGTTTTTAATGATACACATATTGCGACAACATTCATGAGCTTTTGTGTATTTTTAAAAAATGTGTACGCTTTCATAACATAATAAAATGCCATTTGCCAGGACCAAAAGATATTGCTCGAGCAAAATTCGTAACAATTTCCAACAAGATCGAAATGCACAATATACAGATTCAACGGATATTCGAGCATTTATTGGTTTATTGTTCCTCAGAGGTTCTTTGCGATCATCCAGGAAAAACTTACACAGTTTCTGGCATAATTCAAAGAGAAATGGTCTGGAATTTTGCTACTTATATATAAGTGAATCCAGATTTTGCTTCTTGATACGATGCTTACGGTTTTACAGTGTTATTGATAGAGATAAGTGAAAAGCCATTGACAAATTTTCACCAATAAGAAATGTGCCGCGCTTTGGTGCCCTATTGTTCGAAAAGGAACAAGGCTGTAAAGTTTTTTTAGCAGTAAATTGACTTCAATTAGTACCTAATATAAACATCCGGGGTTAACTGATAATAGTATAAAAGGCTTTCAAGTAACAATGATTTACCTGAGGTACAATGTCTTAACAATGGGCCAAGGCAGATAAATTTAATAATATTTACGACCGCCCTAATTGAAGTCAACCATTTTCTGCTAAACAAACTTTACTAGTTTCATTTACATTCCATTCCACCGTTGATATTGGTAGACCAGCTTTGTCAACACAATATTGTTGCACGCAACATTAGACGTTGGCCTATGGTACTATTCTACAATCTGGTAAACATTTCCGCAATAAATGATCTTTGCATTTACAAATATCACCATTATATGAATGAGAAGATATCACGCATTCGGTTCTTGCAAAATCTGTGTTGGGACTTGATCAAACCTCAAATATAACGAAGGCTTCAAAATTCAAACGTTTCCAGGCAGAGACGAAAACGTGCAAAACTGCTACTTGGTATAGAGGACGATGAGCAGCTGAGGAAGATGTTATACAGGGTGAGTCATGAGGAACTTTACATACTTCTACCATATGTAGAGTCCCTCAGGGAGCAAATCATGTGGCCACTAAAAAATGTCAGCTCCTCTTCTTTATTAATTAACAGGGTGATTTGTGTAATTGACCATTTATTTCATTTTACTGTAGTGTTTATACGGCTCATTTGATTTTTTAATTTTTGCGTGATACAGTACACTACTATCAAGCATTCGACTGGTATTAGCTAAACTAAAAAATTCCAGGACTGGCTTTGGAAAAATTAATTTAGGGATTCGTATTAAATATTACACCCTGTATAAATTTTTTTTTAAAATGCAATTTTCAAACTACATAAATAGCCAATGAAAACGACATATGCGACAATGTTGTCGCACTTTTATTAAATTTTTAGTGAACGATCAAATCTTACCAAAAATAGAACAACCATATTGAAGTATCAAATTATAAGGTAATTAATTTAAACAAATGTTATAAATTTCAAACATTTTAATTAAAATGAGTTCCTACAACATAATCTAATACGTAGAAAATTAACATCTTTACTGTCACTTTGTATTATCTCTACGATAGAATCAATTGTTTTTCAATTTTAAATTTTTACTCATAGATCGTATTTGGGCATTATTTTCGATAAATAATAAATTAAATTGATTAAAAAGTCAAACCTCTTGTATGTGTTAGTTTTTGTTGATTGTAAATGATTAAAATTTTATGTCAAATAATAATACATTGCATCAACTGTACTAAATAAAAATAAATCTAAAAAAGTTTAAAATGAAGTTTGGCGTTGACCGTTTGACGTTTCTTGATATTTTATACCCATTGTCATTATTGTCATTATCAATTGTTATTTATGTGTACAAGAATACATATTTCTTCTGTCATATCTACGTTAAGTACATTGTGTTAGTTTTGGTAGAGCTTTTGTTACTTTCGTTCAAAATGCCACATCAGTTTTCGACCACAGAATATGCAGACATAATATTTGTTTATGGATTCTGTAATGGGAATGGTAGGGCTGCTAGTAGAGAATATCGCAGGAGATTTCCTAATCGTCGAACTCCCAGTCATCCAACATTTCTGTCAGTTTTTAATTATTTGCGAGAAAATGGCACTTTTCCTAGTGGAACAACAGAGCGACATGTAGATGAAGCGCAGGAAGATGACATTATGGACGCCGTTACTATGAACCCTACAATAAGCACTAGACAAGTAAGTCGAGATCTCAATGTTACTCAATCAAAAGTAAGTAGAGTCTTACAAAAAAATAATCTATACCCATATCACATTCAAATGGTTCAGCGACTACATGCTGGAGATGAGATCGATAGGTTGGAATTTTGTAGATGGATTAACAATAATCGACCAACGCTATACAGGACACTATTTACAGATGAAGCCCAATTTACCAGAGACGGGATAAATAATTCACGAAATTCACATGTGTGGGCAGAAGAAAAACCCCATGCTATTCGAGAACGTCGTTCTCAGTTAAGGTTTTCGGTTAACGTGTGGATTGGTGTCATAAATAACCAATTAGTAGATCCTCACTTTTTTAATGGTCCTTTAACAGGGCAGGTCTATTTGAACTTTCTACAAAATATTTTGACGCGCTATCTCAGAGTCGCGAACGTTGCTATCCGAGGGATGTATTTTCAGCATGATGGGGCACCCCCACACTTTTTACTGGCAGTGAGACAACATCTCAATAATGTTTATGGCAACAGGTGGATAGGACGTACAGGTCCTATTTCGTGGCCTTCAAGATCCCCTGATTTCAATCCCGTTGATTACCATATTTGGGGACGATTGAAGCAACTAGTTTACGCAGTGAATATTAATAACCGACAACAATTAATTAATAGAATTATACATTGTTGTAATACTATTAGAAACGATCCCCAGAGTATCCGTAATTCAATACGTCAATTAACAATTCGGCAACAAAAATGTGTACAGGCTGCAGGGTTCCATTTCGAAAATCTATTTTGAATTATTTTTATTTTGTTACCATTATTGTATCTTTTCCAGTTCTAATTTATGGGTTTATCATAACTATGTACATATTTTTAGTTTTTTTTTTTTAAATTGTTCCTCGTTATTGTTAGTAGTTACTGTTTTTTGTTGTGCAGTGACTCAGTTTATCATTTCAATTAAAATGTTTGAAATTTATAACATTTGTTTAAATTAATTACCTTATAATTTGATACTTCATTATGGTTGTTCTATTTTTGGTAAGATTTGATTGTTCACTAAAAATTTAATAAAAATGCGACAACATTGTCGCATATGTCGTTTTCATTGACTATTTATGTAGTTTGAAAATCACTTATTGCATTTTAAAAAAAAATATATACAGGGTGTAATATATAATACGAATCACTAAATTAATTTTTCCAACGCCAGTCCTGGAATTTTTTAGTTTAGCTAATACCAGTCGAATGCTTGATAGTAGTGTACTGTATCACGCAAAAATTAAAAAAATCAAATGAGCCGTATAAACACTACAGTAAAATGAAATAAATGGTCAATTACACAAATCACCCTGTTAATTAATAAAGAAGAGGAGTTGACATTTTTTAGCGGCCACATGATATGCTCCCTGAGGGACTCTACATATGGTAGAAGTATGTAAAGTTCCTCATGACTCACCCTGTATATGTGGAAGGGTTCGGGATAAAACCAGCAGAAAATTCTGTTCCAAATGTGGAAAATGGGTTTGTGGTGACCATTTGAAAGAAATTTGTATAAACTGCCATCAAAACGAGATCATGTGAATGTATTATCGTTTACTTGAGAGTACAGTTTTGTTGTAATAATTTTTTGGTTTTAACTTGATAAATACACTGTATTGATTATATTTCCATAGAAAATAAACTAAAAGTCCAAGAAAATGGCAAATAAAAATGGGTGACATTTGTCCCCCACGCCATATGTTATGCTTAATCACGCCACTAACGGAGGGTTAGACTCTACTTTTTTTACAACGACAAATTGCTATTGTCTTAATATACTTAAACCTTAGATATATATGTACAGAGGTGTGAAATTAAGGGACCAAATTGACCATAATATTTGGGAATGACAATTCGCTCGGAACCCAACTGGCAAATGCAATGAAATAATACTAGCAAAATTCACTTATTAAATCAAAAGTTTAAAAGTCTCGATTACTCATACAAATAATCACAGATTTGTTAATTAAAGACCACAGCCTTCGTGCGGTCATACAGTAATAACCCCCACAGGCGTGTAATAACAGTGAGAATACAATTGTTCTTACAAAATACGGCCATTAAATATGCAACACAACTAATTATCGATACCTGCCAATTACAGTAGATTATTTATTTAAACTCGGAACATTAAAAAAATTATTAATAGTAAGGTATAGTTAATCGATATCGGATTTATGGTTGTGGTATCTTTTTAATAACTTTCTCTGGCGGATTAGTAGCTTATTTATACGAATAGTGTCGTTAGAATTATTAATAAATAATCTTAGATAAAGGCTATTAATCCCATGGGCTTCGAAGAATAAAATAGATGTAAGGAAATACAGTGACTAGATTCAGTGCATAGGCGCGCTACATAAGAAAACATACTGGAATACCAGTCAAATATTTTCAAATTTTACGAAATCCAAAAATTGGTAAATGATACAATATACTGCCCATCTTTTAAAGTAGATACCTATACTACTCTACTAAGAAAGAACCCCGTATCTCCAAAATTTGAAAAATTGGGATATTTGCACCATATGAATAATTATGATTTATATAATATATTCACATAGAGAAAAACCCGTATTTTACATTTCTAAATATTTTATGAAAGAAAATAGTTTCACCGTAAACGCCAAAAATGATTATGCTTAGTATAAACCTGGCATTTAACGCTTCGTAGTAAAAACCTGGTATATGCTCAGCAGATACGGGTTTTTAACGTAGGATAAAACGATATGCGAGGTTTTTTCTAAGGAATAGAGCAACGCCGCTAATAGTTTCCACTATCAAGTGGAACTATCGTTAAAGAAAAAGAAGAAAGTTTATGATTATCATGATTTCGTCGAGGCCGTTAAAACGTGTAATGTGAATCGTGTGGTGGTAAAAGAAATGAGAGTTTCCGATTTTCTTATCTGGAAAGACTTATCATAACAGCCAAAACTAAACAGAAAAAGAGTCACGTATTTACCTATCACAAATTGTTATAGTAATTGTAAAGAGAGATAGCAAGATTTTACACGTTAAGAATGATGATAGCGAGTAGTTGATAGAGATGGACTTTTTGCAGCCCAGAGTGTTAAAATCTGGGATAAAGGACCCCACACCTGTGACGAAACCTTCTGGGATTGCTAAGAAGAGAAAAACAAATATTTAAAAACTTATGTCAAAAATTAAAACAACTTAAAATAAATGGATTAATATTGAAGTGCGAAAGTCGAGTTTTGAATTAAGAAATTTACACGCGTTATCAAGGGCAGTACCAATTCTTAGATATTATTATCAACAACAAAGGAAAAAACAGAAAACTTTTGGCCAAAACAAGAAAAGATTATTACCAGAAAATCATTACTTTGTCTGAAAATCCCAATAAAATCACGTGAAATATTGTCAATGATTTTTCAAAAAGTGCTAATAACAATGCTATTACTTGTTTAATGTATGATGACGATAATATAATTACAGATCCCTGAAAGGTAGTAGCATGCACTTTTAACACATTTTTTAAAAATGCACCCATTGATATCGTGTCGAAAATTATATGTAATACAGTAGACAAAGAAAGTGAGTCAATTATTACAGATCATGAAAATTTCTTTCAGTTGTACCCATTTACTGGGCAGGAACTGATCGAACTCCTGCAGAGTAAGCTTAAAAACAAATCCTCTAGTGGTTTTGACGAAATACCTACATTTTTTGTGAAAAAGGTTTTACCTTTTATAATCAATCCTTTAACTTATCTCACCAATTTGTCTTTTTGCAATGGGGATTTTCCTAATTACTTAAAAACAGGCAAACGCGCTATCTCAGAGTAAAAAGGAAATCCGAAACTGGCCAGCAATTATAGGCCTATAACAATTCCCAGTAAAGCCACAAGAATGGCTTTTATCCACCTTTGTTACTATACCAAAAAAGATAAATGCCAAAAAATGCAGTGATTACCGTACAATCAGTCTGATGAGCCATGTACTGAAAATATTTCTGAAAATTATACACTCTAGAGTACACAGAAAACTGGAAATGGACATCAATAATACCCAGTTTGGATTCCGAAATGGACTTGGAACAAGAGAGGCGTTGTTTGCACTGAACGTTATGTCTCAAAGATGTCTTGACATAAATCAAGATGTATTCATGTGTTTCATAGATTACAACAAGGCCTTTGATAAAGTGCGGCATGATCACCTAATCAGACTCCTGACAGAAAAGAATTTAGATAAACGAGACATCCGACTAATAGCAAATATGTACTACAATCAGAAAGCAGTAGTGAGAGTAGAGAATAATACCACTGAAGAAATCGAAATAAAGCGAGGTGTGAGACAAAGGTGTATACTGTCACCAACCCTGTTTAATCTCTATTCCGAAGACGTAATGAATAGAACACTCTCTGAGCAATCCGTAGGTATTAAAATAAATGGTGTTAGATTAAACAATCTGAGATTTGCCGACGACACCGTTCTGATCGCAGAAACACTTGAAGAGCTACAGACATTGGTGAATAAGATAGCAGACTACAGCGAAGAATATGGACTATCTTTGAACATAAGGAAAACTAAA
The DNA here is from genome assembly GCF_040954645.1 of Diabrotica undecimpunctata. Classification (NCBI taxonomy): domain Eukaryota; kingdom Metazoa; phylum Arthropoda; class Insecta; order Coleoptera; family Chrysomelidae; genus Diabrotica; species Diabrotica undecimpunctata. Next base: position 7,845 of record NW_027312947.1, read on the forward strand.
TTTATGGTAATATCGAAATCAACACAAAATGTCCAAAATTTATATTTACACAATGAAATTATCGATCGAGTTAGCAAATACAAATATTTAGGCACTTTTATAAATGAAGACAACGATAGCTCAGCAGAAATCAAAATAAGAATAGAAAAAGCCAGATCCATATTCACTAAAATGAAGAGAGTGTTCTGCGGAAGAGATTTGAGCCTTGAAATGAAACTTCGCCTGATGAGATGTTACGTACTTTCTGTGCTGTTCTACGGAATGGAGTCATGGACGTTGAAAAAGATTGATACCAAAAAATTAGAGGCATTTGAACTGTGGATGTATCGCAGAATCCTGAGAATATCATGGACCGAGAGAGTCACAAATGTCGAGGTCTTGAGAAGAATGAATAAAGAAAAGGAAGTCATATTTACGATCAAAAAACGAAAACTGCAATACTTGGGACACATTACAAGAGGCGAAAGATATGAACTGCTTCGAATAATTATGCAAGGGAAAATAGCAGGAAAAAGGTCCATAGGAAGAAGACGAAACTCCTGGCTAAAGAATCTACGGGAATGGTATAGCTGTAGCAGCAACGAATTGTTTCGGTCAGCAGTTTCGAAAATACGTATAGCCCTGATGATCGCCAACCTTCGGAACGAAGATGGCACTTGAAGAAGAAGTCAAATTATACCGGCGAACCGCCATCAATTTTGGGAAGAATTGACAACTTACGATTAATAATAATTTTCATTTTGTATTTTTAAATAAACGTTTTTCGTAAATTCTTATATTTTATTCAACAAAAATGTTCATAAAAAATATTATTAAAATATTTAAATGTTTTGCCTTTCGAGGCAGTTATCTAAATTTTATAATAATTACATAGTTAAAAACCAAGCTTAAGACAAATTTGGATAATACGTGGTTTTAGCTAAGTAAACTTGACATAATTCTTTGCTTTGTTAGCCCCTATGTCGCATAACTAATGTCCATATGGTCATTTTGCAATTTTTTTTTGAAAAAAATTAACTACGATGCTACACACTCTACCCTAAATGATTTTATGTTATTATTGTACCAAAAGTACAAGGGATTAAACAAAAATCTTTAATCGCATTTTTCTCAAAACTCGCTATAGTAGAGATTTCTTTCTTAATAGGGCAGTATAATATAAGAATATACCTATATACTTCATTCTAAAATATTTTAATTCTTTTTTAGTCCAAGATTTAAGCATTTGTTTCGGCTACAAAAAGGACGCCATCTTTTCAAGGGACGTCCTACACTTTTCTCTTTTGTTTTGTAATTGAGAAAAAAAAATAAAAACAATCTAAAAACAGGACACTTATCTTGGTCACCCAATCGAAAAAAGAAAACAAATACAAACCGACTATTGGAAGTAACGAATCGTCTACTGTAAACACCATTTCTAGACCAGGTCATGTACATCTGTCCCGCATAGGTGTTGATATGAAAGCCGATGATCTAAAATTTTTGGGTGAGACGGTACCCGATATTACTTTTAACTGCGTGGAATGGCATAGAACTGACAAATACTCCACATATAAGGTATCTTTTCCTTTCGATAAAATTGACGAAGTCTACAGACCTCATATTTAGCTCAAAGAAGCTGCCGTTAGAAGATTTAACTTCAAACGAAAATTTCAACACAAATGAAGAAGACGGAGCAAGAAACCTAGAAGCTTCTACAAACTTTTATCAAAATAAACTAATTCGACAAGGTATGGTTAGCATGTTTCATGTTAATTTGCAGTGTATTTCAAATAAAGTCGATATGATCAACGCTTTTCTTGCGGATCAAAATTTATATGACGTCATATGTTTTTCGGAGCACTGGCAAAGTGAAGAAAATTTAAAATTAATTAGCATCTCCAACTTTTTATTAGCTAATTTCTCTTGTAGGGTAAAAAAGACACAACTTGGAGTTGCAATTTATGTAAAAGAAAATCTTATGTATTCTTCTCTTAATCTAAATGAATATAATGTAGAGCAAAGGTCAGAGTTTTGTGCAACTTATGTACCTTTAATAAAAACCTATATTTTAACTGTATAGAGATCGGGTAATGGTGACTTTGACTTGTTTCTGGTAAATTTCGAGAAAGTCATAACGTCCTTGCTTAGTAAAGCTGACAAACTGATCGTACTTGGTGATTTTAAAATAAATTTTAAAATTGAATCTGACCCTTCTTTTGATAGTCAAACTCTATTAACATCTTTTGGTCTAAAAGTAACTATAAACGATTATACTAGAATCACATCCTAGTCCAGTAGTTGCATCGACAACATTATGACAAATTTATCTAACCTTTTTTAAAGTTTTATGTTTGTTTTGTCCTGTTAATTGTGTTCTGTTTGTCCCTAATTGTGTTTTAGTTTTATTATTTTAACATTTGACATCACAATTCTCTGCCTAGCAGAAATTAAATGCTTTTATTCAAAAGTTGATAATTACAAGTCAAAGAAATTGCACACCCACAAAATAGTACAAGTACTTTCATTCATTGTTATATAACTGTCCTCTTTCTGTATAAAAAATTTCAATAATTTAACACACATTTCAAAATATATCTCTTTAATAAATATAAATAACTTTAAAAATTTAAATAATATAAAACATCACTTTTTCTCTCAACAAACAATAACACATACCTACTCCTATATCATCTGTTAACATCCCTCCCTCAAGAAACTTCTAAGGAAACTTCCTTTCCTAAGTTGTCAGACAGTTACAACATTGACCGAAGATCACTCACATTAGTAATACGGGATAGTTTGAACTATGTATCACCAATCACTATATAAAAACTCTTGTACAGGAATGTAAGTAGTATTTTGTTTATTCCTAATTTATTACAATTCAACAGATTTTTTCTCTTACCAATTTGTGGGTTGTTACTTTGTCTGCTAAAGCAATTTTATGCATATTAATAAACACAGACATGTAATATTGGCATAATTACTAAAACTTTTTTGATCTATATCCTTATAAGACAGCACCCTAATATGGGCTTTTTATAATGTCAGCATTTAATTTACTTTGTACCACTGACCTGATGATGCTTTGCAAATTTTAGAAAGCGAAACCGGTCGTCTTGGGTAGTAAAATTAAATTAAATCCACAAGGAAAATAATTCCTGTAGCTGGCTGTATACCACGTATAACAAAAGAGGTTATTCTTTGTATGTGGGTATATTTTATTTTATAAAAACCCTTAAAAGGGCAACATTACAAGCACGAACGTTTTCGGAACAACTGTTCCATCATCAGGTTTAAAATGCAGGTTAACATGCCTTAGCCACCAAAATATTTGGGTAAAAACCCTTTAAATTGAAAAATGTTACCAAAGATTGTACATGATGTTTATAATATTATGTGATGTTTAATATTTTAATTAGATTTTACTTCAGGTAACATACACCCATGCTTAAATGAGTTCCAGTGTCCGGAGAGTAAACCTCTTCAAACGGACTACGGTTGGCAACTACGGTTGAGTTGCCAACCGTAGTCCGTTTGAAGAGGTTTACTCTCCGGACACTGGAACTCATTTAAGCATGGGTGTATGTTACCTGAAGTAAAATCTAATTAAAATATTAAACATCACATAATATTATAAACATCATGTACAATCTTTGGTAACATTTTTCAATTTAAAGGGTTTTTACCCAAATATTTTGGTGGCTCAGGCATGTTAACCTGCATTTTAAACCTGATGATGGAACAGTTGTTCCGAAAACGTTCGTGCTTGTAATGTTGCCCTTTTAAGGGTTTTTATAAAATAAAATATACCCACATACAAAGAATAACCTCTTTTTTTAAAATTAAATTGATTGTGAGTAAGTCTAAGTTATTTCTTTTACCTCTTTTTAAAATGGACTCACACAAGCAACACATTCATGACATGATTATCTGAAAATATTTACAGAGTGGGCAAATATTTAAACCTTGTTATTCTAGCCATCGAGCTCAATTTTTATTTATTGACTCTGAGCATAAAGTTGTTGACACTAATCAAACATTTTAACGGTTTAAAACTTTTCTGGTTTACATAAAATTAAATGTGTGCTAGCTAATATTAAGATGGATCTTTTCTATGATATTAATAATGATCGTGATTTTTTCACAGTCTTTCTTACCGAAACTTATAACAACTTAATATTAAAGCATTTTCCACTAAAAAAAGTACGACAAACTGCTGAAAAAACAGCCGTGCGATGGTATAATAATGAATTAAGGTCTTACAGATCTAATCTTTCTCTTATTAAACACATTGCAGATGCCACTAAGAATCCCGATTTGTTCAAAATATATAAACAACAAAAATTTGAATATAATCAGCAATTACAAATTGCTAAAAAGTCAGCTTACTGTAATTTTATTACTAATTCCAATAATAAACGTAGAGTCTGCTGGAAAATAGTAATTTTCGAAAGAAACAACACAAGATCCAGTTCGGTACAACCTGATCTACCTCCGGATGAAATAAATCAATTTTTTACTACAATTGCAGATTATATAATTACATATCTTCCCAATATTAATGTCGATGTCCTCTTCAATTATAGAAATTATCCTTTTTTTTTTGTCCCGTTGTGGAAGAAGAGGTGTCTCAAATAATAAAGGTCTCAGTAATTCTAATTGTAGGAGCGTTCACGAAATTAATAGCAAAATTTTAAAAGAAACATACCAAATAGTTTTAACACCTTTCACTCATCTTATTAATTTAATTCTATCAACTGGAGTATTTCCAGAAGTACTAAAATACTCAAAAGTACTACATATCTACAAAAAAACGCGATTCCTCAAAATCTTACAATTAGAGACCCATAAGCATTGCTTCTACTTTTGGGAAAGTGATTGAAAAGTTTATTAAACAACAATTTTATTCCTATTTTGAGTCTAATAATTACTTTAGCAACTCATAATATGGATTCAGAAGTGCTCTTTCTACTATTGTTGCTAGAGCTGCTACTGCGGTATTTAATGTCGTGAGCGAGGTGATTGAAAGGCTTGAACGCGGCAATCGCATAGCAATTTTTCTTGCGACTTGTCGAAGGCTGTTGACTGCGTTTCACACGACATTTTGCTCCACAAATTAAATTACTATGGAATCAGAGGTACCCCTTTTAAGCTTATAACTTTTTATCTATGTGGCAGACACCAGGCGGTAGAGTCTAAAGGTCATCTCTCCGATTTTCTCTCTGTAAAACATAAAGTCCCACAAGGTTCGGTCTTAGGATCTCTTTTGTTTATTATTTATGTCAATGATTTGCGTAAATTCATATCTCCGTACAAATTCATACAATTCGAAGATGATACGACCTATGTTGTATCAGGAAAAAATAATGATTTAAAAATGTCTCATGAGGAAAGCTGTCAGGATTTTAGCAGGGGTTACTTATCTAGAACACTGCCGACCTTTCTTTATCAAATTCAAAATTATGCTTCTACCTACTCTGTTGATATTTCAAGTTCTAACTGAAATTTACACAAAACGGGACCATTTAATAAAGCAGTCTGATATCCACGTTCATAATACGCGAAACTGTCACTACCTACGAACAAATCGCTTTAGATTAAGCCTTTCAGATAAAAATTGCCTTAATTATAAAAATTTAAATATTTTACCAAAAAGTATTAAACAGCTAAGCTGTAATAGTTTTGAAAACGTTATAAAACATATCTTCTGAAAAATTGGTTTTACTGCTCAGAAGAATATATGACTCATTGCAGAACATACACTGAACTGCTTACCGTAACTTTGCCATAAATCTTTTTCTGTTCTTGTGTTCTTGTTTGTATATATTTAAGTTACGTTTTATATTCCGTTTTTATATACTCTGTATTTTTTTACTTGCTACAAAAAATATTTATATTTGTTATGTAGTTCAATAAATACTCTACTACTCATAAAACAGAGTTTTAAAAAGGCCGCCCAGACTTAATACCAAATTGCATATACAATTCCGCAGAAATTTGATACTCCAACAACAAGTGAATTTCTTTGAACATAAAAACAGATTACCATGTGTTAGCCAGTTTGACAATGAGAGTTTACTAAATAGAAAAAAAATAATATAAGTACTACAATCTTTTAGAGTAAATAAGTAATTAGAATAGGTATATAATTAAATAAGATCATACAGTAATAAAAATATTGAATATAAAATATGTAAATAAATACTAAATATTTTCCCAAACAAATACTATCAATAATTTTCAAATGGAATGTAACTAAATAGTAATTTTTGTTACCTTTCGGATGGATCTGTCTTCCTAACAAAAATATCTCTAAGCACGCCGATGCTCAGTCAAAATAAAATGGTCAGAAAGGTATTTTAAAAGGCACAATTAATAAGATTATGGTAGAAGTTTTTGTTTAAAGGAGAGTCGTTAGATTATAAGTCTCGTCGACTTTTTTTACTCGAAGCAGAAAGTTGTTATCAATGTTGAGAGCTTTATGTTGTTTGCATTAAACAACTGATTATCGGCATCACGTTTTTGTCTTACTTTATGGCCAACTTAAAACGGTCATGATTAATTTCTCGTTGATAATGATGGAAGTTTAATAGCCGTTTTACGGTCAAATATGTTGTTTCCATGTTATTTTTGCCCATTGTCGCATAAATATGGCTAATAACCACGTTGTCTTTCTTTTAACGAGATAATGCTAGTCCATTTAATGTACTTTACTACAGTTTTAATGCACTCTTCTATGCTTTACGTACTTGTTTCAATTACCTCTGACTAAGATTCCCACAGACATTATGTTAACTTCATTTATTATTGCAATGGGAATGGAGTTTTAGTTTTCACCATGTTGCCACATTGTATGATTTTTTCGGACAAAACTGGAAAACCATATTTCTGTATTTTGACACTGTACGTTGCCATTCTTTATTAACGCGCTATCTCAGAGTTATTATTAGTTTTTACTATAAGCTGGTGAACTGATAGAGATTAGATATAAAATCAAGGGTCAAATATATATTTTTTATTCCAAGTAAATTTAAGTAAATGATTTGATAACTGACTAACAAAAAATTAAGAAACAATTATTCTAAACAATCTTATTAAACTACAACTGTTTTTAATTAGGGGATTGGTATTCACTACACTTCACTTCAGTTTAGTATCTGTTGCGTAGATCATTAGGAACGAAGCGTTTCAACCTGCTTCTAGCAATTGGATCGGTCATTAACTCCGCTTCTAAGATGTTTGGGTGTCTGCGTAAACCTAGGACATAGTTTTTGGAATAACTACTAATTTCTGCTTTAACCATCATCATTTTTGAGATCTTTCGCAACATTGCAATTTGCGTTGGTGATCATGCTTAACACTTTGGACTGGAATCTTACTAATATTTCGAAGCTGGACTTTGAAACTGAACCCGAGAGTTGTATTTCATAACTCAAGACAGGCTTTATGATCATCATCATTATGTCCCTAGTCTCCTCAAGAATTTCTCTCCAGTCGTCTCTATTCATCGCCTTACTCCGCCAAGCACGTATTCCCATATTTCTCATATCTTCATCGATGTTATCAAGGAACCTTGTTCTGGGTCTTTAGGGCTTTATGATTATCTTGTGTATTAGTAGCTTATTTCCCAGTGACAACATTGATTTACGGCACATGAGCCAGTACATTCTGCTGAGTGTGAGTCCCAGTTGCTTTCTTTTTATAAAGATATGTTTTTTCTATGTAAGTCTTCTGTCCTAGGAATTTGGCATTTTTTTTTTGGGGAAGTTGCTGATTGTTAAGGATTACTGATGGACAGTTGTTGTCTCTGCGGCTTGTGAACGTAATATGTACCGACTTACTTTCATTTACTTTTATGCGCTATTTCTATAGCCACTGCTGGATATCATTTAGCATTCTCTGGAGTCGATGTGAAGCGATAATTGGATTGCATATGTTGCTATGGTGGAGTTAACTGTCATTGGTAAGTAAGTTGGCGGTGTATAAAAGGTACAGAACGAGTCCAAGCACACTGCTCTGAAGAATTCCAGCCTAGACGGGACGGGAAGTAAGGGAATGATAAGTCACAAAGAATTGTCGGTTTTGTAGGTAGAATTGAAGAATCAGGAAATGTCTAACAGGTAAAAGTTAGTTTGCCAGACTTTACAAAATGCCTGGGAAATGTCTAAAAATGCCGCAGAATAATTAACATTTTTGTTACTCGATGTATTTGGAACAATCTGAAAACGTAAATATCATATTATGGAAACATCTCTGAAGTAACCCGCATATAAGCTAATAAAGCAGCATACGAAACGTGATATGGAGAAATAAGATCTTGAGGATAGAATGGAAAACATGCATATAAAAAACTTGTATAACACCGATATTAAAATGTGCTATAAAAATAGGATCAGGAACAACAATACAAAGAAAATCTTAAGAACAACAGAGATGAAAATACTGATAGCAGGTAAAGCTTTATTAGACAGAATCCTAAATACACAAAATCAGAGACATGTGTAAAGTACATGATGAACAGAATGGAAAGAGAGAGATTTGCCCGAATAGTAAGAGATGGAAAACCAGAAGGTAAAAGACTACAAGGCAGACTCCCTACAAGATGGATGGATAGTTTGCAGTCACCATCGCAAATACTGCTAAATCAGACCGAAAACAACAGGCCTTAAGGCCTAACCGACGAAGAAGAAGAAAGAAGACTTATCTGTTCGATAGTTACGTGTTGCGGTCTGAAACCGCATTGACGATTTGGTATTATATGGAGAATTTTCAATATGGATTCTAACTTCAGGAGCAAGAGCTTTCCAAGTAGTTTTCCTGGAACAGACTAATTGGTCTATAGGTGACACTATTCAGAGGCTTCCCAGGCTTCATCTTTTGGTGCCTATTTGTGTCGAATATTGGCGATCATTCTGGCTATAATTATTTTATTAACTCATGCTTTAAATAGATTAGTTGTTGTTGTGGAGAACCATCTCCTCAGGTTTTTTATCCATAATATTCTTCTTCTCCAAATTCCTCGCTTTCCTAACACTTTGCCTTAAATAATTTCCAGGCTTGGGCATGAGCATACTTTACCTTTACCTGATACCATTTTGCTAGTTTCCACTGTGTCGGGAAGTGACCGTTCCTTAGACCGGAATTATATATTTGTGTTAAAAACTTAAGCCCTTTGGTGGGTAATTCTTTAAGTATTGTAGTACTGTAGAGACTTCTTTGGGTTCATTTTAGTGTTAATGGTTTCTTGGTTGGTTGATTTTAGAATTTGCAAGTGGAATTTCAAGCTGGAATGGACTTTCCAGAAGGTTATAAATATCATTGCCTTCCTCAGGGATCAGCCTCGAGAGATGTGGTTGGAAAAACGCTGGCTAAGTGGTTAGCAAACGTTTCAGCCCTTTTCTAATTATTTCTGGTCCAGTTACTATTTTGCGTACGGATTGGTTGATTAGGAATTGGGGTCTATTAATTTTTTAAGGTAGTTGCTAATGTCCAAATTCTTGTAATTGTTAGTTAGAGTTCTTTTCAATTTCAGATTTTCTCCTTTTGTTAGCGATTTCATCTTTAATGAGTTTTGGTAAGTCATGATTATTGTAATACATATTTTTTTTATTAGGCGTAGATTGCGGTGTAGCTAGCTGTATTAAACAGATGAAGTGTTTTACGGCTGCATCGATTTAGAAACTAGTTTGTAGTGAAATATTTAGTTGCAGTTTTTCATTTAACATGGTTCTAAAGGGGTCCCAGTTAGTATAGTTATTACTGAGAAACGTTGGATCGTCTCTTACAATTGCTTCAGAATTTACCGTTATTAAAATAGGAAAATGGTCGAAAGATAAGACAAAATATGATTTTGCAGACAAAAGTGTTTTTGGGATGCTTTTGGTAACACAGAAATCGCGCAGATCAGGCATTTTGTTTCTGTCAGTAGACCAATACGTAGGCTCTCCAGTGGGAAGGTGGTTAAGGTTATTATTTTGTATAGTTCGGCTTCCTTTAGGGTTTATAATTTTCGGCTTCCTTTTATAATCGTAGATCCTCAAAATGCATGTTTGGAATTTTCTGGCAAGAAATTTTTACCAAAGCTGTTAAAATGTACTTAAAATTCATCACAACTTATACTGTGACGTGGGGGACAGTATACAAAATTTAAAAATTCATAATAATTCCACAAATCCCAAAAATTCCACCAAAAGGAGTATTGGCGAAAATAGACAAAGATATAAAAAGACAAGGAAATAGTGTGCCGATTGGAAACGGTACATGCTTGCAGCGAGATTTATAAGAGGAAGCAATTAAACTCAAGGCAAATTGAATATTATAAACTATCAAAAATATGTATGCGTGTTTTTTAAAATTTTATACAGGGTCGACTAAAAGTTACTCTTGGTGAATTAAATGGAATTTAAAATATCTGAATTAATATTTCATAGAAAACGAAATTTGAAATAAGTAAATTAAAACTTTATAGATTTTTTTTAACCGTTACAAATGATAAAATATCTAAAAGTAGAGACAAAAGCAAGATTCCGCCAATTGCTAAACTAAGTAGTCAGATTAAAAGAAATGTTAAAGCATTGGATGGATTTTATATGTCAATGTTATGGTACTTTATTTTTGTTATTTCCTGATCTATGTTATTTAATAATTTAATATTCCATATTGTCGCCCTTAGTAGGTTTTTCGTTTTCCATTTCGTTCCCTTTTTCTCGCATGGGCCGTTTCCGTAGATTTATTATTCAAAATAAAAAATTGCAACAGTAAATTCCATGTTTTTATCTTATAATGTTGGTTTTGTAAAAATTATCAGTGCGTGATCAATTGAACATTTTTCATTTATCTAATAGACTGATCTATATTTGTAAATTATGTAAAGAAATACAACTGGAACAAAACAATCGTTAATTAGAGTTCGATCAACCAGAAAACGATTATATTTTAATAAATTATCCATGGCGGATAATTGCCATAATATTATAAGGCGGATAATATCGGTCATTTCTAATTAATTTCTTCATTTAGTAATATACTATATTATAAAGGGTGGTGTATTATGTATTTAGAAGGCAATATTGTCCCTGTATTTCTGTATAAAGGTTTTTGGCCCCAGCCACATGGACACCTGATGCGATTCCTGCATAATTGAAATTAATTCAGCAAAAATTTTTGTTATTGGACCACTTACTGTAGTTCTTTTAACTAGTACCCCTTTCTCACTCTTTGTTTCATATTTTTCTTATTAATGCTTGTTATATTATTTAAAAATGATAAAAGAACATATCATGTGTATCTCAGGCAGTATTATCAACATCCATTTAGTTTTTTCCATGTGTATATATGCTATTTTGTCAATTTTCGCAGAGTAGATTGTTGAAATGAAAATTAAAAACAGAAGAAAGTACTATAGTTTATTTTTATGAACGAGAGAGTAATTAGCATAATTTTAACTGGTAGCTCCGACCACTCCATGGGCGTTCTCAAGATTAATTGAAAAATTACTTTGAATAATTGTAAAAAATAAATGAATTATTTCAGTGTTATAAAGTGTTATGTGTATGTAAACAAAAGTGACCTCTTTTATCACACACTATATTAGAACTGACTGGCCTACATTAAAAAGGGTTTTAAAAAATTCACATTTTTTTTAATTTTTAAAAATTACAAAAGAGAAAAAGAGTTTTTAAAACCGTCTAAGGTATGTTAAATAGATGAATAAAAATATTAATATAAAACTTACAGCTACTTGTTACAAATCCAAATCAGATTCAGAAGATGAACTTTCAGAACCAAGATTTATAATAACTGGCTCGATCATTTTATCAGTAATATTGTCCAGCTTCCACATTTTTTCCTCTTCTTTAATAGTGTGATTTACTGCCTTTTCCCAGTTTTCAGGTTTTACATTATTTACGGCCTCCAAAAACAACTGTTTAACATCATGAATTTTAAAAGTGGTATTTTTTCTTGAAACTTCACTCTTTATCTGTGCCCATACCAGTTCAATCGGGTTTAATTCACAATGATATGGTGGGGATCTAAGTACTGTCATTCCACGATTTTTGGCAATTTCATCAATTTCGTATTTTTTAAATTTTTCTTTCCTAACTTCCTTTCTTATAGATCCGGGATGGTACGTAATATTTTTTGAACTCAGCCAATTCTGCAAGTCTTTTTTTAACCACTTGGTTGTGGGCAGTCTTTCTATAAGTCTGGAGAGATAACTTGCATTATCCATTACTATTACACAGTTCTTAGGAAGAAGATCTATCATTTGTTCGAACCATTCTTGAAAGACATCAGCGTTCATGTCTTCATGGTAGTCACCGGCACGAGTTGATTCAAAAGTTAATAAACCACCTTCAACAAAACCGTCTGAACTGTCAATGTGTACTATTATCAGCCTGCGTCCCTTTCCTGATGGTGGGTTTAAACCAGTAGATAAGTTATTTACAAAAGCGTGCCTTTGACTTGTAACAGTTTCATCCTGCCAAAATTTATTTGGTGTATGACCCTCGTTGATCCATGTTTCATCAAGATAAAATATTTTTCTTTTTTGGTTTCTCATTTCCTTTATGGTTCTTAGAAAATGTCTTCTCCATATGACAATATCGCTTCTTTCTAATAAAATAGACTTTCTGGGATTCTTTTTCCAGCGGAAGCCTATTTCTTCGCCATAACCCATAGCCATAACGTACTTCGACTCATTTCTGGATAATCCTTATCATCTCGAACTGAGACAAGAACTTTATCCAATGTTGGAAATTCTTGTCTAAAGAAGAATTCATGCACTTTCCGTCGAAGTCCTTCTTTAAAATGATATTCTATTTGAAATTTTGGTTTCCCTGGAGCATTACGTGGCATTTGAAAACTACCACATTTCTCTTCTTTAATAACTCTGTAAATCGTAGATTTCCCAACACCAAGTGTACTGCTAACTAACTCAACGGTCTCATCAACACTTTCACATAAACGTTTGTCTGTAAATGATTTAAAACAATTAAATATGAATGTTTTTTCATTAACTGTTAGAGGACCAATTTTTCGGCGTTTACACGGCACTTCCAAATTTTCCATAACACTAGTATACACAATAAACTGCACCTTGCAACTGAAGTACCTACTTTTAGTGAACTGTTAAGAATTTTGAATACGCCACTTGGACCTTCCTATATACAAAATGGAAAAACCCACTATCACATTTTCTGTGGAATAAGTTTAGAAGGTAATTATCTAGTCAATTACTGTCGTAGATTCCTGGAATTAAAGAATTAAATGTTTGATTGTTGAAACCCTTACTTCGTGGAATGCACTCATTTCAGATAAAATAAAACGTTTTATTTTATCTAAAGAATTAAACTTTATTTTGCAAATAGGTAGGTACTTATTAAACTTTTATTGGTTATATATAACCAATAAAATAAACATCTTACATTTCTTGCAAATTCATTAGTACCTGTTAACCTCCATCACTCCGACACTGGCAACCTTATTTAGGGATTAGTAACCCTCACAACTATTGTATTCTATTCTGCTTCAACCTTTATACCTGGTGGTCATACTCAATTTAAAATTGTTTTCCTATATACTTCTGTAAACTTGTTGACAAAATATCTGTTTTTCATTGAGTCACCCGTATCAACAGTTTAGGGATTTGCATACATAATTTATTGTTTTATTACTCTCTCATACATAAAAATACACTATATAAAGGAGCAACTCCAACTTAGTGATCTAAAATGGTACTAAATAATCTAAAAGGAAAAATACCCAGCAAAAATCTGAAAATTTTAAAGAGGTCTTATTTATCACCAAGTTTAAAAGTTTTGTTACATCGGTATGTTGCTTGCGGCTTCTAATCTTGTGATTTATTTATAAAAAGATTTACCAGGTGGTTCGATTTGCTTTTGTCACCTCAATTTTCTTTTTTATATATATATTTTTTCTCTAATTTTTTTTACCTGTATTTTCTTGTGATATTTTTATGTGGTTTTCTTTTTAGTTTCTTACTCTATACCGGCTTTTTTGTCCTAATTTTCGTTGTTGAATCAGTTATTTTATGTAGTTCTTTAGGACAGTTTGTGTCTACAAATGTAAAATGTAAATCCTTTTTAATTTACCTAATAAACTTTTCCCATAATTGCTGAGCGTTTTCTTTGCTATCCTTTTGACTTCATTCTGGGCTTTCCTGGATATTTCTTTGTCTTTCTGTGTTTTATGTTAAAAATAATTGTAGAGAAAGTGTTTGACAAAATGCAAACTAAAGAAGAAATAATTGTTTTTACGATGAGTGCAAACTAACAGTGAGAGACAGACTTAAACTGAGATGGAGACAACAAATGAAAGAAGACTTAAGGGGCATGGAAATTAGAAATATAGAAAGGACAATCAAGAAAAGAGAATAATGGAGAAAAGTAGTGGAAACAGCGAAGTCACACCAGATATTGTAAAACCAAACCCAGAATGATCCCCCCACACAAAAAGGATCTTCAAGTGATAATTTTTCGACTGTTCTAACAACCATTCAAATTTCGTCATTTTGTGTCATGTGGAACAATTTCACCCAATCATGTCAACATTAGACTGATAATTGCATTCAGTGCAATTTACAATCCCTATGACAACACGATCGAGTTTGACAACTTCATCCAAATAAATTTCAAAATGTCACGTTTTTAAATATAATGTTAACTTAAATTTTAATAATTGTACTTTCACTAACTGTACTTTTAATAAATAAATGTTTCTTTATGTTGAGTTACGCCGAATATCCCTCGGACATTGATGAATGTCTCACAATTTCATGACAAATTTCTGAAGCTCGTTGCTTGGTAATAGCACTCAGTCTTCGGCTTCGTGCTGTTACCAAGGAACGAGCTTTCGATTGTCATGAAATTATCTCATATGTTATCAATGTCCTAGGAATACTACTAAAAACAGCTTCAGCTTCTTAGGGAGCGTATAGCTTTTTTATATAATGTGCAAAGAGGTGGTAATTTTGTAATATTTCTCATATTTGTACAAAAAAACTGATCTTAAATGTACCTAGAAATATTAATGTTCGTTCTAAGGGCCTATATTTTATAATTGTCCAAAAAAGTTGACAAATTTATTCATGAATTAACGATATATAAATAAATAGATAGTTAAAACACATAACAAAGGTTTTTGTCACATAAATTCATTGCCTAATTCGTTTTGACGTCTTTTGATGTCGCATTCGCAATAATTTTAATATGAAATTTCGCATAATGAATAAATTCTCACAATATCAATTATTTAATTGTCACATGTATGGAAAATCTAATAATAATCTTCAATAAAATAATTAATATAAATATGTAATAAAACTGAATGGGAAATTTATTGAACAATTTTCCTGCCCAAGAGAATATGAAATATCAATATTGAACAAAATTTTAATATGAATTTGCCTGCAATATCCGATAATTTGATAATTGACCTTATAATTATGTTATTAGTAATTTCTATGGATTTATTTCTAGTCGGCTATTAGTGGGGAAAATTAGGGAGGCACATTACTCTACATTAATATCGGTAATGTATCCACGCATGAAAAAACTAATAGATCGCAAATTTTCAGATCGATGTACATTGAAAACACGTGGAATGTTTAAAAATAAAACCTGAGAATTTATTGTTTCTAATCTTCACGTGATATCTTCTGAAATATTCTTAGGTTTTCAGCTAAGGTAAATATGCAAGATAATTCGGATTGAATTCCCCAGATTAAGAGACTGGGCCGATATCAAGCACAAAATAACTGTACTCTCCTATAGTGTATTTTTATGTATGAGAGAGTAATAAAACAATAAATTATGTATGCAAATCCCTAAACTGTTGATACGGGTGACTCAATGAAAAACAGATATTTGTCAACAAGTTTACAGATAGGAAACAATTTTAAATTGACTATGACCACCAGGTATAAAGGTTGGAGCAGAATAGAATACAATAGTTGTGAGGATTACTAATCCCTAAATAAGGTTGCCGGTGTCGGAGTGATTGAGGTTAACAGGTACTAATGAATTTGCAAGAAATGTAAGATGTTTATTTTATTGGTTATATATAACCAATCAAAGTTTAATAAGTACCTACCTATTTGCAAAATAGAGTTTAATTCTTTAGATAAAATAAAACGTTTTATTTTATCTGAAATGAGTGCATTCCACGAAGTAAGGGTTTCAACAATCAAACATTTAATTCTTTAATTCCAGGAATCTACGACAGTAATTGACTAGATAATTACCTTCTAAACTTATTCCACAGAAAATGTGATAGTGGGTTTTTCCATTTTGTATATAGGAAGGTCCAAGTGGCGTATTCAAAATTCTTAACAGTTCACTAAAAGTAGGTACTTCAGTTGCAAGGTGCAGTTTATTGTGTATACTAGTGTTATGGAAAATTTGGAAGTGCCGTGTAAACGCCGAAAAATTGGTCCTCTAACAGTTAATGAAAAAACATTAATATTTAATTGTTTTAAATCATTTACAGACAAACGTTTATGTGAAAGTGTTGATGAGACCGTTGAGTTAGTTAGCAGTATACTTGGTGTTGGGAAATCTACGATTTACAGAGTTATTAAAGAAGAGAAATGTGGTAGTTTTCAAATGCCACGTAATGCTCCAGGGAAACCAAAATTTCAAATAGAATATCATTTTAAAGAAGGACTTCGACGGAAAGTGCATGAATTCTTCTTTAGACAAGAATTTCCAACATTGAATAAAGTTCTTGTCTCAGTTCGAGATGATAAGGATTACCCAGAAATGAGTCGAAGTACGTTATGGAAACTTTTAAAAGAAATAGGCTTCCGCTGGAAAAAGAAACTCTGAGATAGCGCGT
>NW_027312948.1:0-24681 GCF_040954645.1 Diabrotica undecimpunctata
CGCGCTATCTCAGAGTAAACTTTACATTAAGTTTGACAGTTATTTTGACAATTTTTTTTATTTATGTAAAACTTTAAATATGTGTGTTACTTTATTTGTACATAACTTGTAGTATATGTTTAAATGAAATGATATATGATAGTCATGACTTTTTCTTGTTTTTTTTTTCTCTTGTTTCATACTTGTGTTCAACACCTAAACCTAATTGCAGGATAATTAAAATAAAAGTCTATAACTAATGAAAAAATTATTATATATGTAAAACAATTATTTTTTTAAATTTTCTATTGCAGTTGCAATACTCCTTAAAATGTAGTTGGTTTTTTTTCTTTCGTGGATCAGTTGTTCCAGTTTGCTGTCGATTGAGTCCATTCTCTGGTTCAGCACTTCACCAATTTCAGCAAACCTCCTTGTGCTGCAGACATTGCTGGTTGAACTAAAAAAGCATAAAATTATTACTTGAATGAAAAGTACTTGAAACAAATCAAAGTACTTAAGCTTATAAGCTTGGTCCTAGCAGAGCAGTTTAAAAGAATATATATATATATATATATATATATATATATATATATATATATATACATATATATATACATATCCGTACCTCAGAGCAAAACTGTATTAAGTCCAAAATTTCAGTTTTCTACTTTTTTGGCTCACTGGGATTAAAATTTTCCGCTCTATTCAATGGTGCTTCTTATTCGCTGTTTCGACTGAAATTGGCCAAAATAACCTTTTATGAACAGTATTAAGTCCACATTGCGCTTAGAGCAAAACAGTATCTTCTGCATTTCAAATGTATTAGATCCAAAGTGGTGTGTACATTTCCCAGAGCAAAACCATATTATGTCCAACAAAAAGTATTATGTCCCACATAATGTAATTCAGGCAAAGCATTAGGTCCACAATCTTTTAAAATTTGACAAGTCTGTGCTTGTTGAGGTGTGAATTACATAGTACAATACGTGCGTTTGTTCAGTTCGCTATTTGCAGTGTATTGAAGCGCATGTTCTCTTCGCTTTTAAACCCGGTGTTATATTTTTTGTTTAAGTCGTGCATGTTAAATTAAACGAGATAGCCAAAAATGGAAGATAGAGCCCACAGAATTCTTCAGCTTGCGCTGAGCGGTAAACAAAACGTGAATAATGAATCCTCATCAGTGGAAAATATTTCTAGTAAACGTAAGTATTTATAATGATAAATAATAAGTTTAACTACATTATAAAGACAAATGTTTTGAATTTACGGTGACGATCTTTAACATTCGTACGCCATTTAATAGAAAAGTTATACCTAATGAATTTAAAATAAAAAAAGGATGAATTATTTTGTTCTTGTTATATAAGATACGGAGTCACTTATAATAGTTGATATTACTGTTTTAGAAAAGTAAAAGAAATAAATCTCAAAGCTCTTGTCAATGTATTTCTCTTTTTTGCCTGTACATCTTTTTTTTTGTTTTAGACTACCTTGAGAGTCAGAATTCGGATGAGGCTATGGCTGTACGGATCACATCACCGCCTTTGTTAGATATATCTTACAACTTTGTTAACCTGCAGGAGGATACAACTGAAATGCAGCTAAATGCAGCTGCTGTTGTTTCAGATGTACCTAAAGACATACCTTCTTCAAGTAGCAGATTGCTTATTAACGAAATTAAGCAACCACCACTGGAGCTCAATTCATCTACAAGTACCATACACCAAGACGAGGAAGATACATTTGAATATTCGGGAAGTTCATTTGTTCCTAGCATTAATTCGAGTACTGACAATGATTTTGAAATCACAAATGAGGGTGAAGATGAAAATGAAAAAGAGGTCATGGTAGCCGATCATCAAAGCAAAGGTAAGAAACGTTTAAGGAACGAAAGTACGTGGCAACGAAACGAACGAAAAAAGAAGAGGATGGCAGGCCAACAATATAAATCTTCCAAAACTAAAAAGACTATAAAGGAAAGGAAGGTTCGAGAGCCTTGTAGAAACTGCCGTTTAAAATGCAATGAAAACATCTTAGGTCCTCAGAGAGCACAAATTCACCGATAATTTTGGAATCACGAGACAACCATAGATCAAAAAAGACAGTTTTTATGTTCTTGTCTTGAAAAAATGTGTATCAAAAGAAAAAGAGAACGAACAGGTGCTCGAGCTGGAAAACGCCATTGTAACTGGAAATATTTTTTTACCATTGAAGGAAAGAGGTTTCAAGTTTGCAGTAAGTTCTTTTTGCGTACTCTGGATATTTTTCAATCTTTTGTTAGATGTGCACTTGAAAAAATGCAAACAAGTGGAGTTGTAGAATGTGACAAAAGAGGAAAGCAGCCATCTATAAATAAAGTAAAGAATGAGGTAAAGGACAGGATTCGTGAGCATATAATGGCCTACCCCATGTGAAGAATCACATTATAGTCGAAGAAGGACGGCGAAAAAATATTTAGGAGGTCACTTAAATATTTCTACAATGTTTAGGATGTTTAAGGAAGAGTGATTTGAAAAACATTCCTTCGGACGAAGTAGGCAAAGAATGGCTTTACAACCACATTTTTAATACAGAATTTAATTTATCGTTCGCTGTTGCTTCAAAAGATACTTGTGATAAATGTGATGAATTTCTAATCAATCTAAGACAGTCAAACTCTGAAGCTGAGCGAGAAACATTACAAGTGCAGTATAACGCTCATTTGTTAGAGGCCGATAAACGGTACAAATTGAAACAGATAGACAAGGAGATGTCCATCAATAACCCTGGACAAAAAGTTTTAATGATATATTTACAAAAATGTCTTCCTTGTCCAAAGCTAACTAACTCTCAAAGTTTTTACAGTCTAAAACTCTGGTGTTTTAATTATACAATTTATGATTCAACGGAAAAACAGGCGAACTGTCTAATGTGGGATGAATCAATTGCTGGCCGGGGTGCAAACGAAATGGCCTCATGCTTGGTCCAATACATTCATTCATTACCTCAAAGCACAACTTCGGTTGTTATTTTGACCGATAACTGCCCATCCCAAAACCGGAACATACAAATGATTATGTGCTACTTTTATCTACTTTCGAGATATCCACATATAAAAGAAATAACTCAAAAATTCCTTTTGCGAGGGCATTCGCACATGGAGGTGGACAGTATACATTCAGTTATAGAACGAGAAGCTAAAAAATGTCCTAATTTTCAAATTATTACTCCATGGGATTGGTTACAGTTGGCTAGAATTTCCGGAAAAAACAAAGATTTCAAAATGTATGAAATGACAACGTCTAATTTTAAAGACTTTAATAAACTGTACAATTCTTGCGATTCACCATTTCAAAATAAAAAGAAAACTGAGAACAACGAAAAATTTTTAATTTCACAAGCAGTATGTATGCAATTCAGACAAGAAAATCCTGGGATTCTGTACTTTAAAACAGACTTCGATTTGGAATTTCAGAGTGTAGACTTTAACCGAAGAGTTGGTAGAAGAAATCATCAATATTTAGAAGATTCTCTGGTTTCCTTGAGAGATACCTTAAATCCGATAAGTACTAAAAAATTCAATGATCTTCAAAAGCTGCTAAAGTGGGTTCCAGCGAGGTTTCACTATTTTTTTCAGACTCTAGTACATAAAGACACAATTCAGATTACTGATAATTAGCGGAAGTAGCCCTGCATTTGTTTAGTTTTTAATTATTATTTTGTTACGTACTTCAAAAGTTATTGTTAAATTTTTTACTTAATAAAAATACAGTTACTTTACGACCATTTCTGTTTTTTAATTAAACTTTTTTCTAGTTTTTTTTACTTGCTCGTATTAATGGTTTTGTTACAAACACTTCCGTCTAGTATTTTTAATTCTGTATATCCAAATATTTCCTTAATTTTGTAAAATAGGTATGATGTTTTCCATAATGGAGATTTTGCCACAAGATCGGTGGAAAAATTAATGTTAAGTCACAGTCAAAAATTTATTTTTCAGAGCAAAATATGTAAAGTCCATTTTTTTCAAAAACAGTAGTATTCAAAAAAATTTTTTTTAGTGGTAAAAAGAACAATGATTATTATTCATATGTAAAAGAATTTGCTAAATAAAATTTAATGTATTAAATGGAAAATGTTACAAAACAGTAAAAATAATTTTTATTTTCGCTCTCCTGTAAAATTTATATTTTGTGACTTAATACACTTTTGTTCTGAGGTACGGATATATATAAATAAAAACTTTATTTTCTGGATTTGTCAGTTTGTTGTAAATAAAACTATTTAATTATTGCATAAATATTTCGGCAAATTTGCCATTTTCAATAAGCACTTTATTTTATAAACATTACATTATATAAATTAGTTTGATCGTCTTTGTGTAAGTAGGACATTATGTCCTACTTACACAAAGACGATCAAACTAATTAATACAAGAGAACTCGCAGTTGGACTTCACGTAATTTATAAAGACAGCAGTTTAAAGGTAAAAATTATTAAAATAATAATCTGAACTGGAAAGAGCTAGAGATTTATTTAATATCTTGAGAGGTAAAAGAGAGGGAACTTCTACTTCAGAGTCTGATTCAGAATCAGAAAGAAGTTCTAGTGATAGCAAGAACAAAGGCTCATCAGTCTTTGTGGTTGAAAAGACAGTCCCTAGGAAATCTCTGACAACTTCCGAAAGATACAAAAAGCACAACAAGATGGAGGTCAAAATTGATATGAATGCAGTATTAGCAAATGCTAAGAAAGTCTCAGCGGACATCCCTACTGTCATCCCTACTGCATTTCATTTCAGTTGAACTTCCACAAGTGCTCCTGATGATGAGTTGAATAACTCGAAACACGTGTAGAGCAACGGTGGAGTTCCGATTGAAATGAAATCTTTTACTTTCATTTAAACGTCTTTCTCTACGTAAAGAGCGAAAAAGATAGTAATTTTCAAAGGTGAATCGTAGATGCATGTTGAAGTAAAAGGACTTCTAGCGTCGTTAAAAGTCTCTAGTAAGAGGCTTTGAATTTGTATTGATTGTTTCATTGAATCCATTTGTTACAGAAAAATGGAAAATGAACTAGAAAGGAACACTGAACGCCAGAAAAACAAATACGAACGCTTAACTAAACATAAGGAGGTAGAATCAAAACAAAACACAGAAAGAACAGTGGTCAATCTTTCAGATAAAGTTTTAACTTCAGCTGAAACATCATTGTTAGCCAAAGGGGGAAATTTTGCGATTGTGCCTAAAGTTATACCCAAAGAAGACATCATCGCTAATATAGAGTCTGCGATCCGCAACTTACCAATCGAAGCAGCTGAAGAAATAAGGACAGAATCAGCAAGAATTTTGCATAAAGCTAAGACACCGAAAAATAATTTGAGCCACCAAGAAATACGTGCCATAAAATCGTTAAACGCAGACAAAGATGTTGTAATTTTACCAGCAGACAAGGGAAACGCCACGATCGTAATGAAGACAGCCGACTACAAAACGAAAATACAAAATCTTCTAGATCCTGCGGTTTATAAGAAACTTAAAAAAGATCCCACAGCAATTACCCTACGGAAAATCAACAGACTTATTAAATCTTCGTCCATACCAGAGGAGATAAAGCCAAGAATATGCAACAGCGAAGCAGTCCCACCACGCTTGTATGGCTTGCCGAAAATACACAAAGACGATGTACCTCTCCGCCCTATTGTGAGCTCCATAGGATCTCCGTCTTACAGCCTTGCAAAACATCTGGCCGATATTTTACAACCACATATAGGAAAAAACGATGCCTTTGTAAAAGACTCCGCCCATTTTATTGAGAAGATCAAAGGAATAACTTTGCAGGAATCTGACATTCTTGTTAGTTTTGATGTGGTTTCCCTATTTACAAGAGTCCCCCTAGAAGACGTTCTGAATTTAATTGAGGGACTAGTTTCCAAGGATATGGTGGAATTATACCGTATTTGCCTAACTACCACATACTTTTCATGGGAAGACCAAATTTATGAACAGATGGATGGAGTAGCAATGGGAAGCCCACTAAGCCCGGTCGTAGCCAACCTTTTCATGGAGCATTTAGAGAAGAAGATAATGGACTCAGCATACAAGCCTAGGGTATGGTTCAGATACGTTGATGACACCTTTGTGATTTGGGGTCACGGAGCAGAAAAACTAAACGATTTCCTGGCTTATATAAATACACTACATCCAAATATTCAATTTACGATGGAAACAGAAAAAGCTCAACAACTAGCGTTCCTGGATGTATTAGTAAATCGAAAGGAAGGTCACTTAGGACATAAAGTGTATCGAAAACCTACACACACAGACAGATACCTAAACAGGAACTCAAATCATCATCCTAGCCAAAAACAAGGTATCATCAAAACTTTGGCAGAGAGGGCGAAGAGAATTTGTGAACCACAATATCTCCAAAGTGAACTTCTTTATATTGAAAAAGCGCTCACCTCTAATGGATACACCAGAAGAGAAATACACAAGGCGATGAACAACGTATCTAGAAGAAGGGACGAAGAAACAGAATGTAAAGGGAAAGCGTTCTTGCCCTATATATCGGGGGTAACGGACAGAATTGGGCGAATACTCAAGAAAGCCAACATAAAGACCATCTTCAGACCTACAAAGAAGATCAAGGATTGTTTAAGATCGGTAAAAGACAAACGCGACCCATTAGCAACGGCCGGAGTATACCGAATACCATGCACATGTGGAATGGTATATGTGGGAACCACAAAAAGACACACCAACACCAGGATAAATGAACATAAAAGCCATTGTCGTTTAGGACATATCGACAAATCTGCCGTTGCCGAACACGCTTTGGGAAGCGGAGAACATCGAATACTATTTGAAGAAACACAGATGCTGGACAAAACTTCACAGTACTACCCACGGTTATATCGGGAAGCGGTGGAAATATACAAGCACCCAAACAATTTCAATAGGATAGAAGAAGGACTAAAAATCAACAAAACATGGATACCAGTATTAAAATCCACAAACGCCCTTCCCGCCAAACACGGAGATAGAAAAGCTACTATAAACAACGACACGCCCCCCTCAAGCCGAAACCAGTGGAGGGGAGGCGAGTGGGAATTATAAATATTGCCTCCGTAGTACAACGCGTCGTCAGTTTCTGCTTACAAGCGAAGCATCAACATCTCCAGAAGATGCCAACCCCTAGTGTTGGCGAAACGTCGAGAACAAATCTCAACAGAAGACAACGGCCCAACAGCCCGAATAAACAGTTTAATAAATTTGGAATTATTTTAAAATTATTTAGCAGATTTGCCTTAAGTTTTTATGTTTTAGAACGAAGAATCAGACAAAAATGAACATTTGCGTCAAGATCCTAATGAGACTGTTCCATGTCAATCTAATATAATTTCCAATCCATTAGTTTCAAACAAAAAGGTGAGGCATCTCTCTTTTCAGAATCAAGGAAACATTTCAACCTAAGCATATATTTTGGTATTCAATAATCGTGATTTTTTGTTTATTATAGATGCAGGAAATAATACTATCTATGACAAAGTAAGTTTCAAACTAAATTTGTTTAATTTGTAATTTTAAAAACGACAGTGTCAACATAACTTTTTTGTAGGAAAATGAAGAGGCTGATGGTATCGAAAAAGTTACGGATGCAAGTTATTATGACAAATTCACATTTTGTTTCTATTGCGAAAAAGACGTGGACCATTTTTTTAGACATATTTTCACCTGGCATTTTAATGAAACTGATGTCCAAAAAATTATGGGGGCTTCGCTTCAGTCAAAAAAAAAAAGACGAGAGCTAATTACATGTTTACGTAAAAAAGGAGACTTCTTAAGAAATACAATAACTAATGTTTTAAGACCCGAAAAACGATTGGTACAAAGTGACACGTCTCTAAGAGACAGCTTCCTGCCCTGCAGCTATTGCTTCGGTTTTTATAAACGAAAATCTCTCTTTAAACACACAAGGAAATGTCCAGAAAATAGGGAAATAAATACTAAACAAAATAAACAAACATCACAAAGTGATGGCTAAAGTGCACTACTGGTGAGTACGTTGTTTAAGCATGACAAGTTATTAGTTAAAGAACTATTTCCTCGAATACGTGCTGACAAAACGAATTTATTCGCACAGCGTGACTTTTTAATTTGTCAATACGCATATTCTTATATAAAAGGCAGACAAACTAAGGGAAATTTAGACTTAGTCCGTCAAAACATGCGTCGCTTATCTAAGCTTTTCCAATTTTGCTCAGCACACGAAAATATTAATGGTATTATCGACTTGTTAAAACCCACAAGATTTTATTTGATTTTAAAAGCTGTCAACCATATTGCTCATTACAATGCTGAACTTGATAAATATGAATCCCCCACAGTTGCAATGAATTTTGGTACCCTGATTAAGAAAATTTGCGATTTAACCTACATCCATTATATTCAAATAGAAAATACCAACGATCAGGGAAAATATTTAAAAATACTAAAAAAATTAATTGAATCACAATGGTCTGACCAAATTTCCGCTCAGGCAGGATTAAATCTGAATGAGAACAAGTGGAATAAAAATGATTTAATACCGTTAACGAACGATATAAAAAATATAAATAAATTTTTGAAAGAATGGGCTAATCGGGCTTTTGTTGATTTACAGAATGACAATACAAATATAAGATCATATAATTTACTTAAAGAAATGGTATATGCGCAAATTATACTATTGAACAGGCGGCGACCTGCAGAGGTAGCTCAAATGAATGTTACCTTGTAAGTACCTTGCAATTAATCTTAAGGATAATTCTGAAAACACCGAGTTTGAAAATTGCCTAACAGAGTCTGAACGAATTTTGTCGAATTCTTATTATCGCACTGTTATACGGGGAAAGCGAGGTAAGGGTGTACCAATATTGTTGTCCCCAGATATGAAAAAACATTTCGACTACTTTATTTCCTTACGAGACTAATTTGCAAACCAGAATAAATATATTTTTCATTTGGCTGGGCAAGGATTTTTAGATGCACCAAAATTTTATACAAATATGCTGAAAAATGTGGCACAGATAACCCGAAATCAATTCGTGCAACTAAATTAAGAAAACACCTAGCAACTATTACCCAACTACTACATTTTGATGAGAAAGAACTGGAACAGCTGTCTCAGTTTATGACGCATACATTAAAAACACACTTTAAAGTATATAGACTGTCTGATAATTTGTACCAAACAGCAAAAGTTTCAAAATTTTTATTATTGATGTCCGAAGGAGGTATAGAGTAATATAAGGGTAAGAATCTGGACGAGATTGAAATTGACTTGACCAATCCAATTATCGAGGAAGATAAAATTAAAGATAAAATAATTAGCTACAGAAACCATGACAGTAATGATATGACTAGCACGACAATACAGGCACCCAGTACAAGTAGTAAAATGAATTGTAGAAAAATCTCAATTGTCAGACATAAACGAAGCATTGAACAAAAAAGACTGATTGCACAACATCTTAAAAATAATATCATAATAAAAAATAATAATAAAAAAGACCCCCTAAAAAATATGAAGTTGAAGCTTTTCAAGAGCAGTAATCCGAATAATTTCGAAAAATAAAATGGACGACCATTAAGGCCGTTTTTTTCAGCATATTATATATTTTATGTGGACAGTATGTATTATACAATATGACTGAAATATCTTTAAATATTCTAAAAGTTAAAGTTTATTTGAGAATTATAATTTTAATTTAGTTATGTTACTGACTTTTGAAATAAATACATAATTTTGGTTGTGATTCCTATTGACCTTTTAAATGTACCTACTGTAAATAATATTTTGGTATTAAAATAGGAAATTGAAAGCAATTTTTGTAAATTTAGGAAATTGTAGTTAAAAAAACCTCAAATATTGAAATCAGAAATTGATGCGGCAATAAAAAAGCTAAAATTTAAAAAAAAAAAAAGCAGAAGGGGAAGATGGAATAAGAGCTAAAACATTCAAAGAAATGGGCGCATTAGGGACGGAAGTATTGCTTAGAATTTTACAGTGAGATCTGGAATACCGGAAAGTGGCCAAATGACTGGAGTAAACTCACGTTTATTCCCATATATAAAAAAGGTTCTCCGACAGACTGCAGTAATTACCGTACAGTAGCCTTGATGTCTCACGCAAGCAAAGTACTTCTAACCTTCATCAATGAAAGACTAAAATCAATTCTTTTACCACATATTCCCCAAGAACAATGCGGATACGTCCAAGGCAGAAAAACAAGAGAACACACTCTTATTATTCCTTAAATTATCGGAAAATCTCGAGAGTTTAACATAGAAACATATTTGTGTTTTGTTGACTACTCCAAGGCCTTCGATAACGTAAAATGAGATAAAATGTGGCACGTACTTAGAGAAATGCATGTACGTAGACAAACTTAATATATTTATTACACAAACTTTATCTAAATAACACCGCTAATGTAAGAGTCAATAATATGGTTTCGATACCATATCATTATGGTTACCAAAACCATAAATTCTCTTATGAACATTTACACTTATCATATTCTTATTTATAATAACACAGTAATCAATACACAGGTTTTTTGTTATACGAAGTCGATAAAATAAGTTTGGCAACACAGCAGTGGCCTGGGATTATACTATTGGGTACAAAATTTTGTATACCCTGGTCTGACTTTGTAAGGAAAGTCAATTGGACTGGGATGGTCTCTATTTTTAGGTCGATATACAAAACTTTTATAGATGAAAAAATTAAGTGTATATTGTGATTTTTATGTGCAGCATACCTCATTTGAACATTTATACACCGCAATTTTTTGTCTATCTATATTAGAAAGTGGTGGCCTGGGATAATACGTAGGACCGATTGGCCTGGATTTGTACTAGAGATGTATATATATATATATATATATATATATATATATATATATATATATATATATATATATTGATATGATATAGGAGAAAGAAAAATAGTGATTAGAAATTAATTTATAAGTTACACATTAGATAATATTAGATATTTGGTTATTTTAATAAGTTATATACTAGAGAATTTTATAAAAATTATTTATGTGAGGCCATTTTTAAGAAATTAGCATATAATAACTGTAAAAAGTTGTATTTTAGTAATTAGGAATTTCTAGATATATTTAAGTGAGCCATGTGACTAGGCAACACACTATACATACTCTCCAAGTGACATTTTAGGAATATAAGTGGGGTTATAATAATAATGTTAGTTTAAAATGTTTAATTTATATATATTTAATGATTTAAATGTTTATTCTGATCTGAAAAGCCTAAATGTCAACAAAATTATCAATAGAACATTAACGAATTCTCCAGAATGCAGAATTTGACCTTTGTTTATGTTGGAACATTCTGGAATAATGATTATGTCGGTGGATCGAACAGATACTTTTTTCGAGAACATCCATATAGAAGAAATAGAACTAAATCGAACATGATCTCTTATAAGATGGTTCTGGAATATCCAAAAAGATATAAATACCCGTGATTTGGATTCAAGATGGCAGTTTTTAGTCAGAAGTCAAGCAGTTTAGTAAGAAAGTCCATCCAGTCCATCCAGTCCATTCAATTAGTCAATCAGTTACAAATAGTCCAATTGTTTAATATAGCGAGTTAAATGAAGATTAAAAATTATGCATATATTTTAATGCACATTTATAATTATACACAAATAATTATTGAAGATTAAAAAAGTATATTAGAAGAATATTGGAAGAAATTAAAATTATATTATGATTGGAGATTAGTATAAATCAACTTATAATAATTGGATATTGGTATATTGAAAAGAAGAATAAATATAAATGCTGTTTGCTGGTTTGCTTGGTGGTGTATAAATGCTGGTGAAGAAAAATATATCTTAAATTGGTAGAAGCTGATAATTGGAAAAAGTAATTTCACAAAAACAAGGATAACCGAAGTACGAAGACATTCAGTTGTGATTAGAATATATATAGTGGAAAACAGTTCATTTAGGCATTCAGTGAAAGAAAGGTACAAAATTTTGTTGACTAACCAATCCAAAACAGTTTTATATTTTTTTTTAAACGAGTCACAAGTACTTCTTTTTTCTTATATATATATATATATATATATATATATATATATATATATATATATATATATATATATATATATATATATATATATATATATATATATATAGAATAAAAAAAACATTCTTCTGTCAGTGAAACCAACACACAATATAAGTATATAATCTATAGGTATCTAAATGTATGTATATAAATATATTGTGTATATAATAACATAATACAAAAATCATCAAATGCAGAAGAAGAGATAAAGAGAGAAGAGAGGGAAGAGATAAAATCAAATAACAGGTTATACTTCTCGAGAAAGTTGCAAGTGATTGTTTTTTGTAGATGGACTCACATCCAGAAAATACATATAGTTTTGTTGAACAATTCAAATCTAAAATACAAATAAAAAACGAAATATTGATATAATAATTTGTTTATTAAATAATATCAATTCAACAATGTGTTTGCAACTCTATTTCTAACTACAGCAGCGTCCACATTTTCTTCTTCCTAATCACTATCTTGTTGAATATTATTGAAATTTTGCATGTTAAGTTGTTCATTGTCTTCATCTGCTTCAAAATTATCCTCCAATGCAATAGTGTGTAGAACACATGCAGCTCGAATAAAATATACTATAAAACGTATGTTTCTCAACTTTACATGGTAAAGTTAACGAAACTTTTGTTTTATAATACCAAAACAGTGTTCTATAACGTAACGGTTTTTGGACAAATTTACATTATAGTTCTGTTGCTGCCTCGTAAGGTTACCTCTATTTTTATAAGGAGTAAGCAAATTATTCCTTAATGGATATCCGTTATCCCCTAAAAGAAAATAGTGCTGACATTTTCTTTTTAAATTGGCATTTAGAGGTGAATTTCTGAAAACACGACTATCATGGACAGATCCAGGATAACCCAAAAATAAATCTATTATTTTTGAAGTTATACTTCTATACGCACGGTCGGCGTTGGAAATTTGCATGAGAGTGAATCTGTGAAACCATTACATATGTAAGATAATGAGTAAGAGAGAGACAGAAGATATATTTTCTCTCTCTTCCTCTCGAGAATAAAAATGTTCGTTTTGTATATATATTTAATATTATATATAATATTGTATATATATATTGTTGTGAATTTATTAATTGTTGAGTCTTTAATTTATAATGTCTTGTTCTTATCTTAATTCATTAAAAAGCACAATGACTGATATTTATTTATTTTCACTAAACATACATAATTTATTAAAAAGCGAACGTAACATTTTATCGCGAGCGCGTCGTCCGAATTAACTGTTTTCAAAATAAAAGTTCCTCCATATTTATACGAAAACAGCTGCTCTAGAATCCCATGGATTTTGACCTCAATTGACCTGGTTTCGCCTCGAATGGACAGGCCTAATTCCGGAAGATTCGAATGGAACCAGTTTTTTTATTACTTGGAGTTTATGCCAGCTATTCGAAAGGTCTCGTATATTCTAAAACAGAACAGCATTAGTCATAATATAATACGGTTATTTTTAGGCCAGGATTTTTATCGTAACATTGCCCCCCTCTTAAAAGATGGTTCCTCCTGGAACCTTGTCGGGACTGGAACCGGAACTGTATGCTGGTATCGGCAACTGGACCCTCTTTTACAACTTCCAGTTGTATAAAAATGACAAGGGACGGTTTTCTCTCCGCACCAGTAACTATGCGGATTGCAACAGACTAACACCTGGACTTCGGTGTCTTTGAAGATCTCCTCCACCATATTTCGGATAACCCTCCAATCTAATTGGCGGCACTCCAACTTTGGCATGGCTAACTTTTGCACGTCGGACTCTAGTACGTGCTCTCTCAATTGAAGTAAGGCTTCCCATACATCTCGGTAGGTAGGTTGGTCACGGGCAGTGTCTTTTGTTACCAGGTAGAAAAGGTAACGTGATGCATCTTGGAGTTTCAAGGTTTTACCGGGAGCTGGCACCTGGCATTGAAGTTCTGCAACTCGACCAAACTTCCTTCGAAAGACGGATGCCAACCCTGGTGCGTCTTTGATACTGGCCGGGATGGTGAGGGCCAGCGAGTAGTCATCGGGGAGCGCTAGTAGATCTTGCTTTTCTTCAGTGGTAACACCATGTCTCGCTTTACCGGTACCTCCATAGGCACCCATGAATTCCTCAAACGTGAGGTCAGACACATCGTGGACTTGGTTTACTTCCACTTCTTCATCTACGTCGTGGTCACCTTCGAAAGACGCCAGCCGGTTATGGTGTACTATCATCGGCTTTCCCTTCGGAATCTTGCTTATTCGGTAGATGACATCGTTGATCTTCTCCATAATGAGGTATGGACCTTCCCAAAACTGCTGCAATTTGGGAGAACAACCTTTTCGCTTCTTGGGATTATACAGCCATACTTTGTCGTTCTTCTTAAAGCAACCCTTTTCGGCTTGTGTATCGTACCGTTTCTTCATTCGGTCGCTAGCGATCTGAAGGTGGGAACGGACCAACTCATGTACATCGTCCATTCTTCTTCGTAATTCGATCACATAATCTTCACCTGCTACATCTTCTCCAGGTCGACACCCAAACTCTAGATCACAAGGTAGTCGCATTTCGCGTCCGAATAGGACTTTCGCTGGTGTCTGGCCTGTTGATTCGTTAACAGCAGATCTGTAGGCCATTGTGAAGAACGGAAGGTATTGGTCCCAGTCTCGCTGATGATCGGACACCATCTTTGTCAAATATTTGCCAACTGTCCTATTCATCCGTTCTACCATACCATCAGATTGCGGATGATATGCTGTAGTTCTTGTTTTCTTCATGCCTAGTCTATCACATATTCCTTGGAATAGATCGCTTTCGAAGTTCCTGCCTTGGTCACTATGGATCTCCAAAGGCACTCCAAATCGGCTGATATATTCTTGGATCAACTTATCTGCAACGGTGGCGGCCTTCTGGTCTGGAAGTGCGTAAATCTCGACCCACTTAGTGAAGTAAT
The DNA here is from genome assembly GCF_040954645.1 of Diabrotica undecimpunctata. Classification (NCBI taxonomy): domain Eukaryota; kingdom Metazoa; phylum Arthropoda; class Insecta; order Coleoptera; family Chrysomelidae; genus Diabrotica; species Diabrotica undecimpunctata. Next base: position 15,042 of record NW_027312948.1, read on the forward strand.
CCATTACTACCAGCATGTACTTGCCTCCATTTTCACTTTCTGGAAATGGCCCAGCGATGTCCAAAGCTATTCTTTCAAACGGGCTTCCAACATTATATTGTCTCATAGGAGCTCTCCTTTTTCGGTAAGGCCCGTTACTCGTGGCACAAATAGTACATTTCTTACACCAGTCTTTTACATCGTCGGAACTGTTCATCCAATAAAACCGTTCCCGAATTCGCTGAAGGGTTTTCCTTACACCAAAATGCCCTCCCGATGGACTGTCGTGTAACTGACGAAGTACTTCGGCTATTCTGCTCTTTGGGATCACCAACTGTCTTCTCTTCTCTGAACCGTCATCATTTTCCAGGACTCGTTTAAGCAAGCCATCTTCGATGATAAATGAGTCCCACTGGGCCCAATACGTCTTAACTACTGAGCATAGGTTTGATATTTCCTGCCAAGGTGGTCGACGGTTTTCCTCTTTCCATTTTCGGATTTTCTCTATAACTTTATCTCTCTCTTGTTCTTCCCTTATCTTAGTAGGCGTCCAGTCGTCGTTGACAATCGTCGTTCTTAGCACTGCTGCTTCCTTGGATTCCGTTTTGTTGCAGTGGGGACACTCTGCTGGGCATGGCCGTCTGGAAAGAGAATCAGCGTTTCTGTGGCTAACTCCGGCTCGGTGCTCAATCTTAAAATCGTATTCTTGGAGTCGTTCGATCCACCTGGCTATCTGACCCTCTGGATTCTTAAACTGCATCAACCACTTAAGGGCGGCATGGTCGGTTCGGATTAAAAACTTCCTTCCATAGAGGTATTGATAGAAGTGCTCTACTGATTTCACTACTGCCAGAAGTTCTCTTCTCGTGACGCAATAATTCCGCTCAGGTTTTGAAAGAACTTTACTAAAATATCCGAGGACTCGTTCCTGTCCTCCTTGAATCTGAGACAGCACTCCTCCAATTCCCACATTACTTGCATCTGTATCTAAGATGAACTCTCCTTCTGGCAGTGGATACCCTAAAATTGGTGCTGTTATTAAATGCTTTTTCAAGGTCTCAAAGGCATTTTGGCAGTCTGTATCCCAGCGGTAATCTCTTGCTTCCTCCGTAAGTCGCGTTAATGGCTTAGCGATATCTGCAAACTTCTTAATAAACCTCCGGTAGTAAGTACATAGTCCAAGAAAACTTCTCACTTGATGTTTGTCAGTTGGTTTTGGCCATTCCTTAATGGAATCGATTTTTCCCTTATCCACGGCCACTCCTTCTTTACTGACTATATGACCCAGATAATTGACTTTACCTTGAAATAGCTGGCACTTCTTGGGGTTTAACATCAATTGGGCAGCTTTAAGTCGATTAAAAACGTTTTCTAAATTCTTCAGATGTTCTTCGAATGTCTCCCCCAAGACGATTATGTCATCCAAATAAACCAGGCATGTTTTCCAAGATAACCCTCTCAACACATTTTCCATAAGCCTCTCAAATGTCGCAGGAGCATTACAGAGTCCAAATGGCATAACGTTGAATTGCCACAATCCAGATCTGTGGTGAAGGCCGTCTTTTCTTTATCTACTGGGTCCATTTCTACCTGCCAGTATCCAGACTTCAAATCCAAAGTAGAAAACAATTACTTCCAGCCAATGTGTCCAATGTGTCATCGATCCGAGGCAGAGGATAACTATCTTTCTTGGTAACGTTGTTCAGCAAACGGTAATCCACACAGAACCTTGTCGTTCCGTCTTTCTTCTTAACCAGGACCACCGGAGAGACCCATGGGCTCGTAGAAGGTTCTATCACCCCGTCTTTCTTCATTTCCTGAACAATCGTTTCAGCTTCCTCTCTTTTCGCCTGTGGTAATCGTCGAGCTGTTTGACGAATTGGCTTAGCATTACCAGTATCAATCTTATGCTTGACAACGGTAGTTCTTCCCGTCTTTCCTCCTTTCGGTACGAAAATATCACGATACTGCCGAAGAAATTCCCTTAATTTCCTTTTCTCCATCTGATTTAGAGACTGTCCTGCAACTGCAACCATTGGTCGAATTTGTCGTTGGAATTATCAGATGTTGTCGCCTGACGGATTATGGATGTCACAGGTACACAAGTTCCTACCTTTGTCTCTTTCTTGATGGTCTTCGTGATCATGAAATGCAGAGAACACTACGATTAGCTCGTCACAAGACGCTGGTTGATGTCTTATCCGCCGCCCTCGAATACGAGTCAGCTACGCAGGCCTCTGGCGGGTACAGTAAAGTTAGGACTGTAAAAGAGGAAGGAGATGAAGATAAACTTGACCAGCTCGTTAATATGATGAAAAGCATGACATACAAGAAAACGAAGACCATCAATAAACGTTTGAACGGCCAATTTTTCCATCATGTCTTCGGGAGCTGTTGGATAAGCATATCGTACCAATCTGGCAATATCTACCTCATATTCTTGAAGAGCCTCATCTTTCTTCTGTCTACGATTTTGAGCTGCGACTGATATACATGCTCCAAATGTTCGTGGCCATATCGCATATTTAACCTCTTCTTCAGTTGTTCGAAATCATCGGTCTCCTCTACGGCTATGGTCTGAAGCACATCTAAGGCATCTCCTCGAAGAGCGATAGTCAGGTTTACAGCCTTTTCTTTTTCAGACCATCCATTTGCTCTTGCGGCTGATTCGAACTGTTTCATGTAGTTGTTCCATGATGATTTTCCGTCGAAAGTTGGGACTTTAACATGAATAGAACCTCCACTTCCTTCAAATTTCGGCCGTGTCTCCAACTTACATTTCGTCTCGTCTTCTTTTATCTCCACTGTAATCGGATTGTTACCTCTCTCTGCTGTCCCTGTTTCCTCCATCTTCCTTTCCATCTCTTTCCATATCTTTTCTTCGAAGGCCAACATATCGGCAGCAACTTGGTTTTTTAACGAAGACACTCTATCGTCAAGAGCAGATATCTCTGAAGTGACTTTAGAGATGTTAGCAGAAACTTTGCTTTCCAGAGAAGAAATCTCGTTAGAAACTTTGCTTTCTAAAGAAGCGATGTCGCCGGATACTTTGTTCTCCAATGATGCGATGTCGCCGGAAACTTTGGCTACATCACCAGAAACTTTGGCTACATCACCAGAAACTTTGGCTACATCAGAAGAAACTTTCGAAATATCGTCAGAAACTTTGTTCTCCAATTTCGAAATCGACGAGATGACAGCGTCTTCAAATATATAAGTCTCTGGATCTAGACCTTCTTCTAGCAAAGCGTTCTTTAGTCGTTGGACTAACTCAGCCTTTTTTCCGGTGGAAGCTAATTCTCTGTCTTCAAGATGTCTTCTTAAATTAGTCACTGTCAGCTCATAAATCGTAGCCATTTTCACAATTTATTTTATATTCACTTGTATTATTATTATGTCTAATTTATGTTCGATCTCACTCTGACACCATTTGTTGTGAATTTATTAATTGTTGAGTCTTTAATTTATAATGTCTTGTTCTTATCTTAATTCATTAAAAAGCACAATGACTGATATTTATTTATTTTCACTAAACATACATAATTTATTAAAAAGCGAACGTAACATTTTATCGCGAGCGCGTCGTCCGAATTAACTGTTTTCAAAATAAAAGTTCCTCCATATTTATACGAAAACAGCTGCTCTAGAATCCCATGGATTTTGACCTCAATTGACCTGGTTTCGCCTCGAATGGACAGGCCTAATTCCGGAAGATTCGAATGGAACCAGTTTTTTTATTACTTGGAGTTTATGCCAGCTATTCGAAAGGTCTCGTATATTCTAAAACAGAACAGCATTAGTCATAATATAATACGGTTATTTTTAGGCCAGGATTTTTATCGTAACAATATATATATATATATATATATATATATATATATATAAATATATATAATATTATATATAGTATAATATGTATTAGTATTATTATTTATGTGATATGTTCTGTATTATTTAAAATTAAACGTTTATAATTATTTTAGGCTTTTGTATTTCAAAATAATCACTGTTTTACCGAGAACTGTCAATTTTGAAATCCGTTAGTGTCATGTCTAATTGGCAAATCCTTTACGTGTTTGGTTCATACGCTGGTGGTTGTGAGTTCGAATCCCAATTATGAATTTCCATTTTTATTTTTAAAATATTTAAAAACCTCACGTTAATCTTATTAAATATATGTAATATACGCAAAAAACATAAATTTTAAAATAAAATGAAAATTTACAACATAATCCGAGTTGTTGGTTTTTTTATGGTTGGTTGGTTTATGAATGTTACATTGTAATTTATATTGTATTATTATATTGAATTATGTTGCAGTGTATTTATTGTATTGTAATTTTTATATTATTAACAAAATAAACAATGAATTTTACTGCAGAGTATGTGTAAATTTTTTTTTGCATTTAACTCCTTTTATATACATATATAAAAATAAAAATATATATTTTCATTAAAATATTGATACAATCCTTCATTTACTATACTCCTATTACAGGTCTAATGTTTATATACTGCAAACGATGCACCATATACCTACATAACTAATTATTTTTCTCTTTCTGCTCTCTCTTACCTATAGCATTACATATGTAATGATTGTGCAGATTGACTCCTATATAAATTTTTAACGGCGAACGCGTGTATAGAAGTATAACTTCTACCGGCAGTCCCACTGGACTGCCACACCCGTTTTTTTTGTGGTCGCATACAGCTTGCACCTTTCGCGGGAAATCTACCGCGTGTAGTACAGTAATCAGCTTAATCAAGCTTGTTTTTAGTTTTATAGAATCAGAAAATCAAGTAAGGCGGCTGTGCATTGATTACACGCGCAAGTGGGCGTAAGCCCTCGGGAAACTTACTGGTGCGTCAGGGAGACACTGCTCTCATAGCACAAGAACTGAGTGAACAACCGCGAGGGCCTGGGAAGACACCCAGAAGTTTATTGGCAGCGGCCAATCAACCAAAAAAACAGTGTTTTTAAAGTCGTTATACCCAAAATAATGTCGCCTGACCGCACTGTGCGGTCACATAGCCGTCAGGCTTATAAAGTTGAATTCCTCCTCCCCCTCCCCTCAGCCCAACCAATTCACTGGCAAGCATCCCTAGCATATCCTCTATACCCACAGAGGCTGCTACACAATTTCACAGCGACTTTGATGAGATGAACCATCTCATCTATAATCCATGTGAAAACATCTTCTTCTTCTTCTTCTAATGGCGCTACAACCCTTTGTGAGTCTTGGCCTGCTTAACAATGTTCTTCCATTCTGCCCTGTCGGATACTTTCCTTCGCCACTGCCTGATGTTCATGGTTTTAAGATCCCTCTCTACGTCATCTATCCATCTTTTACGGGGCCTTCCTCTTGTTCTGTTTCCTTGGGGCTTCCATCTCTGGACTACTTTTACAGCTCGATTATCTGGCATTCTTTCTAGGTGACCAAGCCAGTTTAGTCTTTGTGATTTTACAAATCTGACATTATCTGCGCTCTGCATTAGTTCATCCAGCTCGTGGTTCATTTTAATTCTCCACGAACTATCGCTGCATTGGGTTGGTCCAAATATCTTCCTTAGTATTTTGCGCTCAAATAAAAAAAATGTGAAAACATCACGCAACTTTTATTCACAAGCAAAGAAATGTCCCAAACCGTCATAAATTCCATTCCCGTCCATCCACACCTAATAAGGACACACAACCGGAAAGGAAACTGTGTTGATGTTATGAAAAAAAAAGTGCGTAGGGGTGAAGTAGTAGAAAAATGCTATGAAGTAAATGGCATCGTTATGGGCAAATGGCGCGATAAGCGGGACGTGACATTTATAAGCACAGAATTTAGCAGTACTTTTGTGGAAGTGACGAGGAAACGAGGTGAGGTGGTATCAAACCACAAGCAATTGTGGAATATAATAAATATATGTCGGGAGTAGATCGTAAAGACCAAATGCACTCATATAATTCGTGTGATCGAAAAACTTTGCGTTGGTATAAAAAAGCCGGCATACACGTGTTACAAATACTTTTGTTAAATTCGTGGTTTTTATATAATATATAAGTATTCGGGCAACAGGATCAGTTTTTATGAATTTCGAATAAATATTATTGATGTTTTATTGCCAAAACCGAGTGCAATAATTCCACAACCAGCAAGTGCCCCTTACATCAGAAGTTCCTAAATCTGATGGAAAGGTTCAACGTAAAGATTGTAGGATTTGCAGAAACATAAGCAAAATTAGAAAGATGACTAAATATTGCTGCAATATTTGTAATGGCAATCCAGGGCTGTGTTTGGAGCCGTGTTTTAAAATTTGGCATGAACAGTAGATGAGCAAAATTATTTCTTTTTTATTTACACATAAAATATTTGCAATTTGTTATTATGAAGCAAATCTTTGGATTATAAGCATAAAATTTTAATTTTGTTATGATTCTATTGATGATTCTATAGAGCAATCATGTTCTTTTTTTGGAAAAATATATATTTTTTTATTTAATGATAATACTTTGTTCAATTTATTATTTTTATTCACGAAAAAAAAAATTATTTATTATCACACAACATGTGCGTGATCGGCCGCTACGATTTCATACAACTTACCAGGCCGATCACGCACCATAAGCCAATCGGCTCCTAACAGATGACCACAAACTAAAGGCGGCAGTGAACGTGTTAATTTGTATGTTCTGCCACCAAATTTGGATGAATTGACAGATAATGAAGAACATTATGATGATATTCTAGAAGATCCAAATTACATTCCAAATGAAATTTTTGAAACTATAGAAACCTCTTTTAAGTCTCATGATGAACCAAAAGTTGTAAGAACTTCCGATGAAGTTTCGGGTGGACAATCAAAGGAATATGCTAATTTTTTAAAACCCAAGTGGGTAAAAACCGATTTTCAACCTACTACTACAACAGTAAATATATTATTTGAAGAGGAGAAGAAAACCGTTAAAGAAGATTTGAGGAATTTATCACCAATACAAATTTTTGAAAAAGTACTTACTGAAGAAATTATTACATACATTTTTAATCAATCAATTTTATACAACCGGCAAAAAAATAATCACTATTTTAAAATATCTTCAAACGAAATGAAAACTTTTTTTGCAATATTATATCTAACTGGGTATAACATCTAGAAATGAAATTATTTTCGATAATTATTTCACAAAATATCAACTAATGAGATACCTGAAACAAAAAAAAACATAAAGCTACAGGAACTGTAAGAGAAAATCGTGTGCAAAAATGTCCAGTAATGGAGTATATAAGCTAATGAAGAAAATGGCAAGAGGTACATATAATTATAGATTCGACAAAGCTAATGAAATTTTGTGTGTGAAATGGTATGACAATAGTGTTTGTTCTATGTTATCCAATTATGATACCATTGAACCATTAGGTCAGGTAAAACGGCGGTCCAGAGCATCAAAATCAAAAGAAAATGTAGTACAGCCAAAATTGTTTGCTTCCTACAATTCTGGAATGGGTGGAGTAGATGCGCTTGACCAGTGCATATCATTATATCATCTAGCATAAAAGGTAACAAGTGGTGGTGGGTTTTATTTACGTACTTTCTTGACATGCTTATGACTAATGCCTGGAAACTTCATCAAATTTCTGCTGAAAATGTGATGGATCAGTTAGAATTCCGTCGTCATATAGTACGTACTTATTTGAGAGATGGTGTCACTTCAATGACACAAAGAAAAAGAAAAGCTGGTTCCAGCATTGAAGTCACCGAAGGTTTTCATTTTCCGGGAAAACTGGAAAAACAGTTAAAGTGTGTGTCATATGAAGGAAAGGTGGACATACAAAAAGTGTGAAAAAAATAATGTGTATTGAAAAAGGATGTTTTGAAAAATACCATACAAATACCTAACATCCCCATTTGAAGACGCCCTTGCATTTCAAAATGTTTTTGAAAAAAAAAAATATTTTTTGAGTATATGTAACATTTTTTTTTTCCACGCTAGTTTCATTTTAGTCGTTAATGGGTTAAGATTGATATATTTATATATTGACTATATATATATTGAAAATTTTTAAAATATGAAAGTTCCACAATTTGACGTTATCAAATGATGCATTCATCCAAATTTAGACGGAAATCCAAATGAATTACATGAATTTATTAAAGATTCTACAATACTTCTAAACCATTATTATGACAGACTTAATGCAGCTAATATACAAAACAAATTTTTGCTTCATGGTATTATCATTATCAGTAAATTAACAGGTAGAGTCAAAGAAGTTATATCTGTATATGAATGCGAAAGTTGGGATGAAATAAAAAACGCAAAATTCAAAATTTTGGAGACCAGAGAGACGAAAATTCGCTTACAACGGACCTAGTAAATTTAAGACAAGGCTCAACAGAATCTATTATACATTTTTATGAAAAGATCATGGGACTTTTGAGCTGTATTAATAATTACCTAGAATTACATACCATAAATGCCGATATTAAAAGGAGCAAACAAGAATTTTTCCGTCAACAAGCTCTTACAACATTCTTAGCAGGCCTACGAGAACCAATGGGTTCCGTTATCAGAGCAATGAGACCAGGAAGTTTAGCCACGGCAATACAATACGTACAGGAAGACAATAATGTTCGATACCTTCATGGGCACCCAAACCCGGACAGTCAAAACAGCCTAGACCAACACCTATGAGTGGAACAACAGAAACCACAACCAGAGGCCGTCAAAATTTTACATCAAATTACCAAGCACAGCCAAAATTCACCGTAGAAGAACTTTACAATATACAATGCCACGGAGATGAGCAAGAAGAGAATGCCAACTACAATGATTACTACGAACCTGAATACGACAATTTTCTATAAGATACATACGAAAATCAACCAACCGAATACGAAGAAAACGTAAATTTTCGAGAGGACCTACCAGAAGCAATCGGAACGTAATTGAACTTCATTCATTTCCCGACAATAAGGAGCTACCTTATATCGAAATTTCTAAGCCTTCTATACGACTTTTAATCGATACAGGATCCACAAAGTCATTTCTTAATCCAGAAATAGCTTCTTCATATTTTCCAAGTTACATAAAACATGAACCCTTTGTCGTCACATCAATTTTTCAAAACTATTCCCAAAAATATTGTGCCGAAATTCCTTCATTTTCAGAATTTAATTCTGACAGCAAAATGAAATTTTATATCTTTATCTTTTTATCTATTTTACAAACTTTTGATGGTCTTATTGGCCTCGACAATCTAAAACTCTTCGAAGCCCAATTAAACTTCCCCAAATCGCTTCTACTTACAAAAGATTCTACAATCTCCATTAAATATTACGAAACAAATAAAACACAATTTTATTCCATTCATTTGGAAGCAAATTCTATTAGCCAAGTCAAAATTCCTGTCAAAGAAGAAACAGGAACCATCATTACTCCTACCCAAAAAGTGCAAGGCGTCGTAGTACGAGAAGCTCTTACTAACGTCGAGAACCACCTCGGCTGGACCGAAATTGCCAACTTCACGTCAGACCCCATTCATCTTTCTCTTATGGAACCATTCGAAAGCAAGAAAATAGACATTCAAGATTTCCATATATATTCCATGGAAACAACCTCCGGAGCAGACTACAGACAAGATATCGACGACTTAATTAACCCTTAATAGGT
>NW_027312949.1:0-24680 GCF_040954645.1 Diabrotica undecimpunctata
AAACGCGCTATCTCAGAGTAAATATGCCCGTCATAGTGAATTTTCTAATGTATAACATAATGCCCCGCCAATAGTTAGTATGCCCAGGAAAAATTTTTGTTTCGTAAGCAGATCAACGCTATTTCGAACTTTATCCCAATAGAAGGCAACCAAACCATAAAACTATAAGATCTAAAAAAATTTGTTTGACAGATTAGGCGAAACAGGGTTATTTCTTCCCAAAAACAGGAATTCTGGAAGACCGAGAGTAATTGATACGGATATGGAGGATGAAATCGTTGTGCGTGTTGCAGAAGATCCGGAAACCAGTACAAGGCTTGTTTCTGCGGCCACTGGTATAAAGCAAATATACGGTGTCAAGGATAATATGGACAGAAAATCTGTATCCGTATCGTTTTACTCTAATACAGAATCTTTTACCCACAGGATTTGTCAGCAAGTTTTTCCACATTTAATCAGTTTATGATAGGGCAGCATTTAGACAATCCAATATTTTATAATAAAATTTATTATTACCGATGAGCCACATTTACTAGAAGAGGTGTGTAGTCGTACCTATGCGACAGAAAATCCTCATGCATTTCAAGAACATCATTTTCAACCTGAGTTTGCATAAATATCTGGTGTGGCATATTTGAGGATTGTATTGTAGGACCATTCGAATTACCAACTAGGCTTGACGGAGTAACGTATCTAATTTTTTTGAGAGAATATTTACCAACTCTTTTAGAAGAGATACCTCTAAATTTGAGACGCAACTCTTGGTGCAGGCATGATGGTGCACCACCACATTATAGCCTAAAAGTTAGAAATTATCTAGATGAAATTTATCCTCAACGGTGGAATGGTAGAGGTAGTGTATACCCATGGCCAGCACGCAGTCCCAAACTAAATCTAATATAACTTTCACTTTTGGGGCTAGCTAAAGTCACTTGCTTATAAAAAAAAATAAATAAACGTCAAGAGTTATGGTAAAATATTTTAGAGTTAATGTAATTAGAGCCCAAAGAAAATTCATTATTTAAAATAAGACAAAACTTACAAAAAAGATTTAGAATATGTAGTTTATCTAATGGTGAAGATTTTGAACACTCGTTTTGGATTATTCACTTTGTCAATTGTTTTATATTCACTTCACTGTTTTTTAATTTAATTTAATTTCTGATATTTTTAAAAAAAAATATTGTTGTAATCATATGCATTTTATTTTCAAAATTATCTACTACTAATAAATTTAATATTCACTGGTATTTAAGACCTTTTGAATAATGTTTGAATTTACAAAAGTTTTTGTAAATTTTTTTCATTTTATGCACGTCTCAAAAAAATACGTTTGTTTCGAAAACAGTGTACTTTTTTTGATTTAAAAACAAAAATACCTTTTTTGTGTAGAATTTATTGTTATTTTATGTTTTTTTTTCTGGAATGTTTATACAGGGCAGACAAAAAAAATTATTGCCACATTAATGAACCAATGTTATAGTAGGTAGTGCCACCTACTAAACAATGGTAAAACTGATATCATTTTCATATTAAGCATACTAAAATACTAAGCAAGATACCAAATTTCACTTAAATCGGTTGAATAGTTTTCAATATATCCCTAAAAATAATATAAAAAAATATTAATGAATCACCCTGTAGAACGAAAACTAGCAACATTTTGCCTAAGCTGATTTGAGCTCAAACTCTTTATTTTGATGTCAGATATCACCCATTAGCTAATGTCCAATTAATTACGGGACACCTTGTTATAATGGAAAAATCTAATATCTTGAAGCCATGCCTTTGGAGCAATTACTCGATGATTAAGTCCACACTTAACATTAAAAATAATAGAGATATAAGCCGCTATCCAAAAGTATTGCTTTCCTTAAAAGAAAATCTATCGGCTACAAACCAGAAAAATCGAAAGTATTAAATAAAGAAGAAATAGAAACATTTTTATCAGAAGCTGAAGATAAGATCTACTTAATGATAAGGTTATATAATTAAATTTAATTTCACTTTTGTTTATTATTTTTGTTGTATATTTTAGGTTGCATTAAAACTTGGTTTGGCAAGCGCTTGTCGTCGTAAGGAGCTTTGCTAAATGAGTTTAGATGATATTATAGAAGATAGATAACCATGTTAGTGATTAAAATTCCCTAATTCTAAAACGAACATGGAAAGAAACCTTTGTGGTTATTGGAGAAAATAACATTTCTTTAACAGAAAATATCTGTCTTATGTCAAGTGAAACACACCTCATCGTAGGTTATTTGTATATTACAAAAATGTAAGGTGTACCATACAACCTATTGGCATTCACACTTTTGGAAAATCGCCTACACTATTGCTTAATTTCTTTAATTACCGCATACCAAAGAATACACCGGGCACTGTCTACGAGGGAGCTTAGCCACTTTACTGGCTGATAGTGGTGGTACTATAACCAACTTGAAAATACACTGAGGATGGAAATCAACCTAATGTAGCAGAGGGATACGTAGAAAATTCTTTAAGAAATAAATTCACATATCTTCACATATTGAAAATGGGCGCAACTAACTTAAATATCTCAATAAATAGTTAAAGTACTGACACGTCTAGCACTAATATGAATACTGCCATCTCTGTTAATATTCCTAACAATATCAATGTAAATAATTGTTATAATTTTTGTTATTAATATTCATATAAGCAGATTTTTCTAATAGTAAATTCACGAGAGTAACTTTAAAGTTACCTGAAAATATATATCGAAGAACTTTTTCTGGGACGACCGCGGCAACCTTCCGGAAATAAATTGCATGACAGGGCCGTCAATTCTAGAAAGCGAGGTAAAGGCTGCTTTAAAACAGTCTAAGAATGGTAAGGCTACAGGTCCGGACGAAATACCCGTTGAACTTATTAAGGTGATGAGTGAAGTGAGCACAAAGGAGTTAACTGAACTGTTCAACGCCATATACGATTCAGGTAATATCCCAGATGAATGGCTATTCGTGCGAAGATTTCCGAACTATCAGTCTTATGAGTCATGCACTTAAAATTTTTCTTAAAATCATACATGCCAGAATTTACAAGAAATGCGAAGAAAATGTCGGTGAAATGCAATTCGGATTCCGCAATTCTATGGGGTACACGTGAAGCACTTTTCACCTTACAAGTCCTACTTCAGAGATGCCGCGATGTCAGTTGTGATGTCTATATTTGTTTTATTGACTACGCCAAGGCATTTGACCGTTGTCAGCACCAGAAGATGGTCACCTCACTACAAAAGAGTAGGATTGGATGAGAAGGACATTCGGATCATCATGAATTTATACTGGAACCAGCGTGCTCAAGTCAAGGTCGAAGACCAACTGACCGACCAAGCGAAGATCATGCGAGGAGTAAGGCAAGGATGTGTGCTATCGCCGACTCTTTTCAATATATACTCTGAGGAGATTTTTAATGAAGCCCTCACAAACCTAGACATGGGAATCCGAGTGAACGGTGAATACATCAATAATATCCGCTACGCCGATGACACTTGTGTTACTAGCAACCAGCTAAACGATCTGCAGGCCTTAATAGACGAGTGCAAACTGTGAGCGCATCATACGGACTGAACCTTATATTAAGAAAACTAAATTCATGGTTGTCAGCCGTACAAATTTAGATCCCGGGGCACTAATCGCAGGTAGCGAAGAGATCCAGAGAGTCGACAGATTCACTTACCTCGGAACTACCCTCAACGTACAATGGGACTACGCTCAAGAGATTATATCCAGAATTGAAATGGCACGGTCTACATTTATTAAGTTGAGATCCTTGCTGTGCTGCAGTGATCTCAGTTTGGTAACCAAGATGCGGATAGTGAGGTGCTACGTTCTTCCAGTGTTACTATATGGAGTTGAAGCCTGGCCACTGACGCAAGCCACTGAAAAACGAATCGAAGCCTTCGAGATGTGGATATACAGAATGATACTAAAAATATCTTATGTGGACCATGTCACCAACGTTGAGGTCCTACAGCGCACGACAAAAGAAAAAGAAGTGCTTAATTTAATTAAACAACGTAAGCTTGAGCACCTCGGCCACGTGATGCGGAACGAACAAAAATATCGAATTCCTTCAACTTGTTATGCAGGGTAAAGTATTTGGCAGAAGAGGACCGGGACGCCGTCGTATCTCGTGGTTGAAAAATCTCCGACAATGGTTTAAGATAACCTCAGCGGAGCTGTTTCGCAGAGCAGTCAACAAAACCATGATAGCCTTGATGATCGCCAACATCCGGACCGGATAAGGCACTGAAGAGAAGAACTTTAAAGTGTTTAAGAAAAGTTGGAGGGTACAGGGAAGACGATCATAGTCACAAAAAAAAATCCAAAATCCATGCCGTTATGATGGCCAGTATGCAAAAATATTAACCTCGTGCTGACATTACACGTGAAAATCAGACATAGTTCGCTGTAGAACCGAATACAAAAACGATATGCAGGATAAGAATGATCATAGTCCACAGTTCTTACGTAAAAACGACCAGGGTCCCGAGTCCGAACAGGTCCCAGCGCGCTTATTTGGTCGAGTCAGTCGCTTTGTTTGCGTTGTCGAAAGTGCATCTCACATTGTTTGTCTCGTGTTTTGTTTATTTAAACAAGTATTCTAAAGTGATACTGTATAGTAGTTATAGTTACCGTCGTTCTACCTTTTCTTACAATGAGTTCCAGTGAAGAAAGTGATTCGGGCTTGTTAAGCCCCAAAAACCTAAGCAGTTCTAAAAAGAGGAAAGTGACCGGTTAGAGTTCGTGATGTCGATAAAATATTAAGAAATTGTCTAATAAGGTTGGGGGTGATTGTCATTGCCAACGTCTGAAATGTTTTAAAAATGTTAATGATTCAGAGCGTTCTCGGTTGATCAAAACTTTTAATTGGTTGAAAGACAGAAATGAACAAAACTCATTTTTGTCAGGGCTAATTTCATGTGCATGGAATTGAACGGAGATGACTTAGTAAACCTGAAGAAGATGCTAATCTTCATGACATTTCATATGAATATAAGGTAAGAGTGTTACGTGAAGGCAAGCTGCAAGAAATAAAAGTTGCTTTAAAGCTTTTATGTCGTTTTTTGGTGTCACTAACCGACGCTTGATAACTGATAACAGTTAAGAAAGCTCTTGTGCAGACAGGTAAAGCTCCTATTGTTGGTAGAGGTATGCCTAACAACCGTCCTCGTAAATTTACCAGATGACACAAAAAAAGCCTTAATAGATTTTTTTTCTTCTCTTAATGGTAGAAAAGAGCACTATAGTCTTAGGGACTCAAAAAGAGTGTACCTACCTGAAACATCTAAATATAAAAAAGTTGATGGTTTTATTCTTGAAAAAGTATAGCGATGAGCATTTTGAAATCTCTTACGAAGTATTCCGCAAAATGTTTTTTACAAAATTTAACAATTACCTTTGGCTACCCACGGCACCGACACGTGTGCGTTATGTGTTGAGTATAAAGTAAAAGAAAATAGTTTAGAAAAATCGCTAGAAAACGCATTTGCTGAAAATAAGGTTTCATTGGAACAAAAGCGGAGGAAATTACGTACTGAGATAACTTTGCACAAAAAAAAAAACTGACAGTTTTTAATATAAAAGAGAAGCTAAAAGAATTAGTAGAAAAACTGCTAAAACTGTAGCTATTGCCATGGACTTTGGCAGGAACCTACAAATTCCAGATATATCAAAAAGTGAGGTATACTTCAGACGCCAATTATTTTTTATTTATTTAATGTCCACGTTTTAGCAACATCTGAATCAGTATTTTACAGATACACACAAACAGTGGGTAAAAAAGGAGCAGACGATGTTGTCTCAATGATAAATCACTACATTGAAAACTACTTAGATGAATCAGTTGAGGAGCTAAAAGTGTTTTGCGACTCATGTAGTGGCCAAAACAAAAACTTTACTGTACTTAGATATTTCCACTACATGACTGGTATTAAAAAAAGATTCAAGGAGGTGTCAATCACGTTCCCTATAACCCATATTCTTCCCATATGGGTTTGATCCCAAAACGTTCGTCAGCCGAAATGCCTGAAGATTGGAGGGACATTATAGCATCAGCAAGAGTCAAGCCTTCGCCTTTTCATGTTGTGAACTTTGAAAGAAAAAACTTCAAGCTATGGGAAAATTTCCTTTTAACTAAGTACACGAAAAAATTTAGTACTGCAACACGTCCCATTCGAGAAGTAAAGATTTCGCAGACAAAATCACTAACAATTGAACACCGGGATAGTTACAATGGAGCGTTCACTTCCACACAGATAACGAGTGTTAACAAACCCTCGTCCAAAGCCCCTACGGAGCTACAGTCTTCATATCCAGAGCCGATACCTGTACCAAGCTCCAAGTACAGCGACCTTTAGGTCTTAAAGAAGTTCGGTAGACTGGAAGCCCAAGAGTTTTACAATAGCCTTCCCTACAAACAGCAAGGTGAAGACGGCAACGATGATGATTATCTTTAAAAGGTTAGTAGATACATATCTTGAGAGACTTTAATGTCATGAAAATTATTTATAATTTATATTAGATAACTAAACAAGATTTATTTTTTAGATTAAAAAAGACAAGACTTCCCCGATTAAAAAAAAAATATTTTTTGAACATAAACTTTGTTTCTTGTATTGTAAACAAAATAAGTTAATAAAATATAATCCATCCAAATTATAAAAATATTTCATGTACAATTAAATTACGTTAAACAAACAGCTGTTTTGTTTAAATTCTCTTAAATCACAGGGGAATAATGATCATTGTCCATGCAGTAGTTTTTTTTACACCAGGTATAATAAGAAATCGATGCTAATATAAGTTAAGTATTAGAGTTATAGCATCTCAATAAGAGAAAGTTAATTTTAAAATAAAACTAAAGTGCATAAAAAACATCAAATATTCGGCACAAGTCTTGAAAGTTTAAAAAACGCTCCCCTGAAAAATTTACTTTTTCTGACTATGATCATTCTTCCCCTGTACCCTTCAGTTCATAAGTAAAGTGTATACATATATTCTGTTTAACATACAAAACGGCTGCAGAAAAAATATTGTACGTAACACGATCCAAAAGTAATTTTACGAAACTCGCAAGATTCCAGGACTCGCCTACGTCTCGCCCTGGAAACGTCCTACTCGTCTCGTAAAATATCACTTTCGGAATTTGTTACGTAAATTATTATTGCCAACTTTATTACGTAACAAAATATTTATAATTAGAAACTTTTAATTTTAACTTTTAATTTTTTTCAATCTCAATTACAAATATCAATAATATTTTAAATTTGTTTTAGACGCTAGCAGCTCCACTTAAATTGGCTAGAAAAACAGTATACAATATACGAAAAAGAAAAGAAAAAAATACTGTTTTATTTTCTCCAGGAAAAAAAGACCTAATTTTGTTTTTCAGTTTTCAAAATATTCAAAAGGCTCTAAATTTTGTTTTTATGTATTTACATTTTTGGGTATACCTAGTAATTTCAATCATATCTTTGTGCTCCTAATTTGTTTCCCCATTATCAGAAACTTATTCCTAGTTCTTTGTGGATAACTAGAATATTTTTGGTTAGAAAATCTCATGATTTACTATTGCCTGAAAGCTTTGTATCAACGGTATCTACTTATCACAATCTTTTTGGAATACCACACAAGTAGATAAAACATACACCGTAATTTAGGGCTTCAAATCAATGCTGTGTTCAACATTTCTATCTAATCTATTTATCCTATTTTTCAGGTACATCGGATGCAATACATTTAGTTAATTCTGTCCTTTTTGGATTTAATTTAACCACCTTTGACTACATATATCTTTTGACATACTAACCGTAACATTTTCAATCACGATCCAAACTAAATGACATATATTACCTTCCTGTCGCACTTTTAGTTATTAAATCATTGCTTATCCTATTACGGGTCTCGACTTAAATATAAAAATCTCTATTGAGTTAGTAATAACTGTATGTATAATAAGCTCTGTTACATAATAAATCTCTTTTTATTTTTCATCCCGAATGAATAATATTTCCATTACAGACAACGCGAAACATCAGCAAAAATGTTTTGATACTATGAGAAAATAAAAAGTATGCAAATGTGTTAGTCCTTTCTTGTATCGATATTGGTATCAAGTCGTATTATATTACATTAAGCCATGTTCTGAAAATACAGTTTGTATACAGTGTGATAACTTCCTATGGAACATAACTATTTTTAATATTAATTTTTTAACGGTGTTGTGTTTTTTAACATTCTACAAGAGAAGGGTCTAGAAAACAACGATATTCAATTCACAGAAAACCTTTAATGGGAGCAAAGAGCATTGTTAGCAACAGTAGAATAGGTCGAAAGGAATGAAATGCTAAAATAATTTTAGTAGTACTTTAAATAAACATCCTGTCGATGAATAATTATTGCTGACAACCCGAAAACTTTTCAACAACTTCTAAACTGGGTAATTAAAGAAGCAGATCTTTTGGAATTAAATAATACCAGAATAATACCACTCTGAGTAATGCTAAATGAACTAGCAAACAATTTAACGGCAGATGAAGCCAGATCAATTTCTGTTCTGATCAATCACAGATCACAAACATATAATAAAAGAAACATAAATCTAACTTATATGGAAATATATAATGGGAACAGATGACGGTCTTGCTAGGGACCATCCGACTAGAGATTTCGGAATATGTTTCCAAGTCTGTCACACTAACATAGAGGATATAAGCAAATCAAATACCAAGTGTTGCAAAAAATCGTACACGATAATGATATTGACTTCGTAGTCATACATGAGACCCATACCGAAGACTAAATTCAGTTTAATTTAAGGGAAAAGGTACCTGGCTACGACTTACTAGAGCCACAATCTATAAACGCAGTCGCAACCTACATTCGAGAAATATAAAACATGGTTTTCTGCTTACTGCATAATAATTAAAACAATATAATATATAAAATGAATATCAAAATCGGACAGATTACTGTAATTAACATATATAAACCTCTAGCTAACTACATGGAATCCATAGGTGGTAAAGACATCCAAACCCTACTATATATATCGACGACTTCAAAAGACGAAGTTGATCACGAAATGTGTAAACTACGAACAAGAATACATATCTAGGCTTTGTCATAACCTTTAACTACGGGCTACGGTGTACTCAGTACACCAGTCGCACTAAATTGGCAGCTATTTCTGATAAGCACTGGTTGCGCACGTGTCCCTCTACTTAACCTATCTCTGATGTGTCAGCTATAAACCTCAACAGTTGTAAAATTGATTGCTGCAGAGATAGACTGACGGTTGGAAAAATTCAGGAGAAGTTTACCAGTGGTGTATGTAGTACACCAAGCACCTAGTTATGTAAGTAAATTTTGTGAGATTTATATTACGTTTATCTACTAAAAAATAGCATTATTAATGTATAGCGACTTATATGTAACAAAAGCTAGACATTTTGCAACGTTTTGAATAAAAGAATTTGTAATTTGTTATTAAAATTTTAATAAAACTTTCATTTTATTATATTAAAACTAGTTTTATGATAATACATTTGATCAATAATTTTATTTTAGCATTTTCTCATAACTTAATATACCGTTATCTATTTGGATATTTGTGAGTACCTATTATTGGACTATTTAACGACCTTCTAGTTGTTTTTGTGGTCTTGTTTTGTCATGTTCTTTCTTCCATAGCAATACGGTCATGTCTCTTTGAAATATTAATTAGAAATAAATAATAAAAATTACAAACGTTGCCTCTATATATTTCTCGTAACGGTTATAAATCGAGAGGTACTACAAAATATTTACTTTGAAGGGATCGTGTACCAGTAAGAAATCCCCAAAAACTCTCAGAAGATGAACTTAGAGCTATGGCTCAAGCTATATTTGAGGAAGAATCTGATGAAGATGTTGGTGGAGACCCAGATACTTCAGACGACGAGCTAATAGAAAAAACGGAGCACGACACTGAATCAGAAGTTGATCTGAATGACGAAAATCAATATACGATTGACTCGGACACAAACAGTAACATTGAAAACAGTTCAGATCTTGATGAAGACAATGATTATTTTATAGCAAAAGACAGAAAAACTAAATGGTATAAGAAATCTCTTCTTAGCAAATTTACTAAAACTCCTTCAAAAAATATTGTCAAGATATTTCCTGGGCCAATAGTTTGTGCGAGAGATGTTACTACGGAACTAAGTGCTTTTGAAAAACTCTTTACAAATGAAATCATAGAAAATATAGTTGAATGTACAAATTTGCAGATTGCAAAAATGCGATTAAATTATGAACGGCCAAGACGGGCTAAAGATACGACTAAACAGGAAATCATGGCATTATTAGGATTATTATTTCTTGCAGGGACTAAAAAACAAAATCATACACACTTCCTCGAATTGTGGACAAAAGATGGTACCGGCTCAGAAATCTTTCGAGCCTGTATGAGCGCAGATCGATTTTTATTTTTGCTTGCTGCTCTTAGGTTTGACAACAAAGATACTCGAAAGGACCGAAAATCAATTGACAAACTTACTGCCATTCGCTTTACTCTTGATACGTTTATGAAAAACTGTAGCAGCAACTATTCCTTGGGAGAAGAAATGACTATCGATGAAATGTTGATACCTTTTAGAGGTAGATGCAACTTTGTACAATACATTCCAAGTAAACCTGCAAAGTATGGCTTAAAAGTGTTTGTGTTATGTGACGCGCAGACCTTTTATATCACCAATTTTGAGGTGTAATGTGGTCAACAACCGGAAGGGCCCTACAAAAAATCTAACACACCAACAAATATTACCCATCGCCTACTTCAACCTTGGAAAGGTAAAAACCGTAATTTAACATGCGACAATTGGTATACGAGTTATCCGTTGGCAATTGACCTTTTGAAGGAAAAGATAACGATGGTTGGCACACTTAAACGAAATAAAAGGGAACTACCTCCAGAGTTTTTACCAAGAAAAAACACACCAATTGGATCATCCACTTTTGGTTTTCAAAAAGAAGTTACCATTGTATCCTACACACCAAAAAAAAATAAAGCTGTCATTCTCATATCTACCATGCACAGTAATTCTACAGTAGATCCCGAAACAGGAAAACCAATGATAATTTTAGACTATAATTCACATAAAGGAGGCGTAGACACTGTAGACAAAATGTGCAGTACCTATTCGGTATCCCGAAGAACACGAAGATCGCCAATGGGATTGTTTTTTCAACTCCTGAATATTGCCGAAATTAACAGCCGGATCCTGTACAATGCTGCCAACATCGACAATCCTCAAAAATATAGAAGAGTTTTTCTAAAAGAATTATCATTGGCATTGATAAGACCTCATCTTTCTGAGAGGGCGGAAATACAGAGTTTACCTCTGGATTTAAAAATATTCTTGAAGAAATACAAAAACGTACAAGACGACCACGATGAAGAACCACCAGCAAAAAAACGGGGGAGGTGCCATTGTTGTGGAAGGAGCAAAAATAGAGTTACAACAATATCTTGCAACAAATGTAATAGAATGGTTTGTAAAGAGCACTCTGTTACAATTTGTGCAAATTGTAATTTAGTAGACGCAAACGAGGAAGAAAACGAAAGTGAATAGCACACATATTCTCAAATATGTTCATTTGTGAATGATTATTTACTCCTAGTTTTTAGATTTATATACTAGTTTTATAATATTTTTAATGTTAAGCTAATATACAAGAATGTCAAGAAGGTTATTTTTAGAGAAAAAGAAGTGGTTGAGTTTTTGTTCTTATATTTGTTGCTAATCTTTATATTTTCGTTATGTATTATTTTTTATGTTAAGACATTCTCTTAAATATATGCCTACATTTATTATATACAATATATGTACTAAAAATACCTAGTTGTGGCTTTTATTTGCGTTTTTAGTCGGTGGTGTACAGAATACACCGCGCACGTAGTTATGACTCATGGAGGGGCGCCCGTAGTTAAAAATTAAAAGATACCAATGATAGACTATTAACTACTGCGCAAAGTATTCTTGTAGACTTCCCATATACTCAACATTATCCTGTGCTTATAAGCATCGGCATACCAATAATAATAATCACTCTTTTGACCTGAGTCTAATCTTAGAAAAATTAATCAGAAGAAGTTCTCTAAACAACTAGGTTACACCTTGTGCTAAATGCCACCAACCAACAACGATTTGTGGGTGCAGTAATAAGCGCCGCAGAAGTAACAATTCCCAGATAATATCACACAGAATGTGCCTGGATGGACTGATTTGCGCAGAGTCTTAAACGCGCAATTTCTAGATAGTGGTGATTAAGAAATAGCCGACGAGCTAGTACACAACGCCAAATAGCTAGATGCCAAAAATGGATAAAGACTATCGAAAACCTTTTTGAAAAATTGAAGGAGCTATTTACGTGAAGTCTAGAGAAGATAAAATATCTACTAATAGTTGCCTTCCATATAATGTCTCTATCTAAAGCTCCACGGAACCGAACATACATTATCGAGGTGAAAAGAGACCTAAGGGTATTAAAGTATATTTGCAATATTCCATACTAATACACTTTACTCATCCAACATTCCTTCTTCACAAGCTAGCAAAGATCATTGCAATTCCGAAACTAAGTAAACCAGATGATAATTTAAGCAGAAAACTATCACTCCATAGCCCTATTTAGCAGGGTATATAAACTATTACAAAAACTTCTTCTCAACAAAATAAGTCATAGTACACTAGAAAATGTTCCCACTGAAAAAGCAGGCTTTGACCCTTATCGAAGCTGTTCGGACCAAGTCATGTCCAATGAAAATATTAAGAGTTGTCAAAATGCAAGTCCAAAAATGGAAAATGCTGTCTACATGTGGTTTGTTTAAAGGCGTTCTAAATACATTTCTATATCTGGAAAAATTTTAAAATTCAAAGCAATCGAATTTTATGTAAAAAAAAATACAAATAAAGATAATTATTGTACCAGTGTTGGCAACTGAATAAATTAAAAATGAGATTTTATATCAGTCTTTTAACTATATTGAAGTAAAAATTGTCAAGCAATAAATCTACCGTGCATTTATCCAGCAATGTAAGGACAATGAAGAAGTGGGTCGTACTTCTGATCAAATCTTCAATGCAGACAAGAGAAGTCTGTTTTGGAGACTGTTTTCCAACAATACATTTATATCCTCTAAAGTAGTAATCGTACAAGACCGTAAAATAAGTAAAGATATAATCACATTTGGGATATTTTGGAATTCTACCTATTTGTCTACCTATTTGTGAAAACACAAATTGGATTTGTTCCAATTTGTTCTTTCAAACAATTTGTCTGTCAGTCTGGTACAAAAACCAGTTTTAAAAGTTGCGTCACGAGAGAGGTATTTAGTGAATGATCCATAAAGACTTTGTTCCAGAAGTAAAGAAGTTAATGAAAAAAATCCAGCTTACTTTACTCGAACTTTACTCCTACCACCAAACTAGACAACTTAATTAAAGCGAATGGATCAAAATATTATCTAAAAAGTAAAGAGCTTATCTAAAATATATTAATCATCCATTTATTTTTCAGTGAGCAAACACAGAACTTTAAAAATGTAATTTAAAACACAATTTATTCTCGCTTGTTCTCGCATAAAGGTAGACAATTCGAATGTAATTATAATTTCGAATTGTTTCTAATTCCCTGTGTTCGATTCTTCTCAATAGACGATGATAAAATAAAATGTTAAAGTCGTGGAGTAAATATAGTTTTTATGACAGCTACTGAATTATTACGAAATAGTTGTTGTTAACTTAAAAATTTATAATATACTGCGTTTCAAACTAGTCCCGGAGCTATATTTACAATCTCACTAAAATGCTACGATTTATAAAGTAAGTGAATTACCCTCTGTATAAAACAAAAACCTTTGACTTTTGAAAGCTGGCAAATATAATCTGAAACGAGGAAATGATTGCAAGCATTTCCTCAAAACAATGTTTTATAAAAATAAAATGTTTTACAATTATACACGGTGAGACTATAAAAATTCAGGAAATTAAGAATAATGTGAGATTACAAGTTAATGGTGTAATTTGTGGTTGAACAGAGGTCTTACAGAGGTACAAGACTTAATCCAGCCCTAATAAAAAAGCTATGGCTTATAATAACTGCTGTATAATCGGAGTCAAAAAAATGTGATCGTAAAAATATTTTACCTATTGTTGATATATTTTAAACTTTATCAGAAAGGTAATACGAGACAAGTAAAAGATATATAAATTCTTGGTTTGAAAGAGCCTGAAGAAACAAAACAAATTATGATAGATAAAAAAAATTGTAAAGCCGTATAAGAGGAAGAAGAAAGCCTGCAAGAAATATTGGAACCACCAGCAACTACAACCGCAAAAGTAAAACCAGATACAGCTTTAAATTGTTTCAATATCTGCATAACATGGACTGAACCAAATAGCGTATCTGCTACAAATATTATAAATCTGCTAAAAAAACTCACCCTCTACAGTGATTGGGACTGATTGGGACGCTGATTGATCAGCTGATAGCTGATTGGGACGCAACATTGGCACGACATTTACCCAATATCTAATTTACACAATTCTCACGCATTCTAGTACTTTATTACTATGACTGAATTCTTCTCTCCCTTTGTTACTCCCTGTTCATATTTAATCTCGCCTCTTCTCATTTTGCAATATCTTTTTGCTTGCTTCTGGGCACTCTGCATTCTTTTGGGTCTCCTTTTTTGTTATTCCTTTTTCTGCAACGTTCTCCTAATATATCTCTAAACTGTTCTCCACCAATTTGACGACCTAAGTATCTCCTTCAAAAAGTTCCGTGACTAATTGCACCCTACTTTCTAGCTCTCTCTCAACCAAGCTTCTCTAATCTATCCATCTATCGCATACCAATAGAGTGTTTAAGACAGTGTCCGATATTTTACAGTAGAGGCATTTGTCATTATCCGCCTTTCCAAATCTGTTAAGATATGCTTTAAAGCATGTCCTGTGAGATAGCAAACAGGTCGATATTTGTCTTTTCAGTTTGGGTGTAGCACAAGCCTCGAGATCTTTCAATTTGACGAAAATCTCTGAGTTTCAAGCAGTGCATTTATGTGTTCCAAAGCCACGTCAGTTCCCGGAGCTCGGAGCCTCGGAGCCTTTTGTATCTTTAAAGCACTCAATACTTAGTTGAGTTAATCTACAGTAAAAGGTACAGATTGCTAAAGCTTCGGCGTCCCACTGTGCTCCATGCCAATGGCCAAGTGGAAGCAGCTCTCGGGTAACCTCAAGCTTCCTGTCCAGTGGCATATCATTCAAAGAGTACAGCTTAAACTGATTTATTACGATTTTATATCCCTGACCCCAAACGTCCTCATCCAACTTCTCACACAATTCTCTCAGTTCCTCTTCTTCTCGGCTCAGATCTTCCTATTCAGCTCCTTCTTTCGTGTACTGTAAGCTATCTCCATTCTGCTAGCTTCGTTTACTTCTCCTCGACCCTCTTGCTCTCATAGCCTGTCTTATGATGGCAATATATTCCTTCCTATTATTGGCGATCTCTTCACACCACCCATAAGGCATTTTTCTTTTTTAACCTACCGGGTTATGAAATTTCTCATAGTTCAATTAGCTGGCAACCTCTGGTTTTTATTAGTGCTGAATTAGTAAGATTCTACTGGATTTGTCTTAATTCACTGAAATAAAAAGTGTTTACCATATATTTATATAGGAAAAATAATCTAATCTATTTGTTTTATAACTGCTTTTAATTCCTAAAATGTTGTATTATACCACGTATTATGTTATTTTTACTTAAATGTATTTAAAAAAATCGAAGATATTTTAAAATATAAACAAAAAAAAAATAATAATCTGGATTGTGATTTGCTTGAAAGACTACAGCTTTATTTCTTTTCTCTAGGGTTTTATCCTGTATGAAATGATTATACGAAAAAATGTCTAAATATATTTCTTTAAAATTCGCCAAAAACCCAAATCTCTTTCTTAAAAGAAATCATCGACGTTTTCCCCACAGGACTTCCTTTGAAAATAAAAGGACAATACGAGTTGTAAGTCAAATAAAATATGCTAAACGAAATCTGTTTCCGTTTATTTAAAATTCACATCCCAGTTTGTTTTGCTACATAGACACGACGCACATTTTCAGCCCGAATTGCCTAACAGTGTACCACGGATGTGATATTATGCAACCAGATTGTTTTCTGAATTTTTCAAGGTTTTATTCATGATTTCCGTCCGAGAAAATTAATAAATAAAACATTCATGGAGTATTCAAATTCGGTTACAAAATTAGAATGGCTGATAAAAGGTTAAAGTTCTAAAGCCTGTTTGAACGTCAAATGTAAGTTAAATGTATTGTGAAGCATGAAAATATAAAATATTAATGCATTCAAAGAATACATAGTCTTATCAGAACAGCCAACGAGTAAGCACGTTAAATTCCAAATATTTCCTTTTCTGTTTTTGCAAAAGTTAAAAACGCGTTTTATTTCAACGATGAACATTGTTGGTGGAGTAGTTTTAGTTGAATAAATATCTACAGCCTAGGACAGGGCTTTCTGGCTCCAATTAATTAATATTTCGGCATACAAAATATCTGGAAAAAAACCGTTCTTTATCAACCGTTTCCAATTACGGTGCAGCCTCCCTATTTCAATGTTATTCTATGTTCTTATTATTATTCGGAACGATGTCTTAGTTATTCGTTGTTCTATAATTTGCGCTCATTTGCGCCCATATTTTTCTATCTTGTGCTATTCGAGACCACGTTGTTCCTGTTAATTTTCTTATATCATAATCCCATCTGAGATTCGGACGCGTCTTTGGTCTCTTAGCGTTTCTGGGGTACCACATAGTTGTTCTAGTGGTCCATCTGTTGTCTGTTCTTCTTGCTATATTTCCTGCCCATTGCCATTTCAGGGATTTTATTCTTTGGATTACATCAGTCACATGGGTTTGCCTCCGTATCCATTCAATTCTTTTACGATTTTTTTTTGTTATCCCTAGCATACATCTTTCCATTGCTCTTTGGGTTACTTGGAGTTTCGACGTTATTTCTCCCTTTAATATCCAAGTTTCACATCCATATGTCAAGGACGGGTAATATGCATTGATCAAATACTCTCTTCTTGAGGTATAGTGGCATTTTGGAGTTGAAGACTATGGAATTTCGTCCGAATGCTGACCACGCTTGTTTTATTCGTCTGTTGATTTCCGGAAGTAGTGATCCCGATTTATGTATGAGCTGTCCCAGGTATATGTATTCGTGTACTACTTCTAGCGAGGTTTCATTAATTTTTATTTCCACGTTGGCGATCAGATCATTGCACATTATTTTAGTCTTTGCTAGGTTCATTTTTAGGTCTACCTCATTGCTGGCTGTATTAAGGTCATTAATTTTTAGTATATATATATATATATATATATATATATATATATATACTGGCTTAAGTGTTTGGAAAAAATTTAATCGCCGCAAACTATTAACAAAATTTCTTAAAGAACAAAAAAATATATCATAGATTAAAAGATCAAAATAACAGCAAAATAATAAACTTTTCAATATCGATGGATGAATTAAAAGCGATTATGAAAAACTGTAAAAACTAGGTACCCTGGACCAGATAATGTACCCACTATTTATCTAAAAACTTCACCGCTCCATCTAAAGAGCAGTAACTTAGCATCTGCTCTACAACCTAATATTTTTATTTTTTTATTTCTAAAATCCTGGCGAAATTCAATAATTATTTCTGTTTCTAAAAAAAGTAAATCAAAATTAGATCCCGAAACATATAGACCAATATGTCTTACTTGTAGGAAGGGCAAAATTCTAGAAAGGAAAATAAATAACAGACTTATGTGGTATCCGGAATCATAGAAATTAATTATACCAGAACAGAGTGGCTTCCGAAAATATCATTCTACTGTAGACAATCTTATATCTTGCAATACTTAAATCTTGCCCAAGTACTTTCGCTTATCTTATTAATGTAGAATCGGAAATATATGATCGCAAGTAAACACTGAATCGGAATAATTTTCTAGATTAGTAAAGCCTACGATTCGGTATTAAAATACTCAATTTTAAAAACCCTTAGTGGGTAGAGATTAAGAAGTATTATAGTTAAATACATATCAAAATTATTCAAAATAGACAGTTTTAAGTAGACGGCGTATATTTCTCAATAGAAATCAAAAAAATGGTACACCACAGGGCTCGAACCTTAGTAGAACTCTGTTTTTTATAGTTATGAACCCTACTACCTTAAAAATTAAACATCCTGTTAAAAATAGGGTATATTGAGTTTAATATACTATGAAATGATATGATATTATTTATAATTTGCAGGGGGACTAACTTAACAACCATCCATAATCATGTCCAAAAAATCATAAATTCTATTGAAGCGTGATCCATTACGAGTGGATTTCCCCCAAAACCAGATCAGTCTGTTTTATGAAAAGTCACAAATTACATCCAAGAACTTACATTTAAACGAAGGACAGCTTAAATATTTAAACGAAGTAAGATTCCTTGGTGGTTGTCGTTGGTAGGCGTTATAACAGGAAGACATCCGTTTGCAGGACCTTTTTCTAACGAAAAATGGGGTGAGATGTACTCGTCTACCATGAATCTAACACAAGCCATCCATCCACTGGGATGGGTTGACCTGGTACAATTTTTAGAAATTTTCATCCTCAGAAAAGAAAAAGATTCCTCGTTACAATCTTTGATCAAAAACTGATTTGGAAGATATATTTAGAACACATAAAAAATATATGTCAGCCTTTTTACATGTTAACTCCTCCGAAAAAGGTACTTAGAAAATAGATTTGATTTAAAATACAGGTCTTCGAATGTCCTTAGGAGCACGTTACACAAGTCCAATACAAACTCTACACTGGAAGACTGGGGAGATCCCAGTTACATTTAGAAGACAATAGTTAAGTCTTTCCGAGGCCGCTGCAGTATCATCTAATCAAGATAATCCAGTTATATACAATGTCTACGGTGATCGGTTTAAAAGTTGTTTTTAAAGTCTAAATCGACTGTTTTTATTACTGCCTACAAACTAACTTGTTAAAAATAGGTATCCTTTTTACGGACTCGTACGATATTTTCGCTATTTAAGCCCCTCCTCCTTGGCAAATTTGCTTTTGCTCTGCAAGTTTATTGCGCCTAAACCAATAAGAATCGCCAGAAAGTCAAATTAATTAAGAATTGTATAAAATAATAAGCAAATGTGGAAGCTGATTTAAAGTTTACACCGTTGCCTCCAAAAACAAAGATAAAACTGATTATTGACAATATATTCATTAGATTACACTGCAATTTACAAATTACCTTCATATACAACAATTTTTTTATAACCTTCTTCGGCACTAGGACAACCGGGCTGTGGTATTCCGATGTCGATGGCTCGATAATTCACTGATCTCTTAATTTCAACATACAAATTTTGATACAAAGGATACCATAGTTATATGTTCCTGAAATCCAAATACCGAGGACTGTGGTTGTCTGTTCTTAATCTGTATAAATTCTGGGGTAATCTTTCGATTGTTTTACCTCAGAGTTCCTACTGAAGTTAAACTATGTCATTCATGCAAAATTTTCACAAGTTCGTAAGAGGTATACCACTTACCGAAAGTGATATTTCGATTTTTACCAGAAATAGGTGCTATCAGTCTTTGGACAATATCAATAGGTTTATTGCTTATTTGGTACGGCCCATCTGGCTGGGTCCCCTGCATAAATTTCCATATTAAAAACATTAAAAGTACAGGAGTCTACTAGGGCCCGAATTTTTATTTCGTATTTTACGGGCTTGTTCGGAATATACTGCCGGAATGAGCAACGCCCACGAAAAGAGTCTAACTTCTCGTCAATAGTCAAGTACTATCCTGGTGAGTAAGCTTGTTTGCGACAAATTTTGCGAACAATTTGCGACAAATTTTTCAAAAACTGCCCTAATGGGAGCCAACTTATCAGATTGTTGCGTTTCTTGTCTACATTATCGAAACGTAAGCACTGAAATAAAAATGTACATCTATTGAGTGCCATAGCTGAACGAAATAATATATATCGATTCCTGTACCATTTGTAAGCCAAAGGTCTTTTAGATTACGATGACCATTTCTATATACACCCGCTAGGTAGAGAATGCCCTTTATTTCAACAATATTGGTCCTGCTACAATATGCTTTATCTTTGTAGGCTAACGCTTTTTTATCTATCAATACATTGGTGCAGACCGTGATACATTCATTTCTTTATTTTGTTCACCATCAGACTGATTACTTATGTGATTAATTTTGTTTTCATTGTCGGAGTCCATAATTTCGTACTCATCATCTTCGAGTTCCTGCCAAAGTGCCCATAGTTTGGCTTGTTCTTTTTCGTAATTCATTCTAGAAAAAAAGTTTATATGTACAACAAACAACGCAACAAACTAAAATTGTCTTAGTTACCTTGCGAATTAAAATTGTATCTTCGTCACCCAGGTGGAGTCTAATCAGATTGCAAAACACTGTACTCACTTTGACGATCAACTTACAACTGAAATTGGTTCAGAATACCCAACGGCAACATATTTTAGGAAGCTACAAGCAATCAATAAAACATCTGTCTATTAACCATAGATTTATGCTAGTTCTAAGTACCATTAGAACCCACCTATGTGACGCCGGGTGTACGGTGGCCGACGCATATAACTTGTATAACAGAAAGGACAGGATATTCATGTTTTGGTACATATTATTTCCGTCTTCAAAAATATTTAAAATACATTACTTTTAAATATTCTCAGTTTATTATCTTTATAAAATTACGTCAAAATAAAGCTATTTTACGTTAAGGTTTGGTTTAAAAGTTATTTTAATCATTAACGGACTGAAAATGTCTTGCCCATTCTTAGCTAGAAACTAACTTTTCTCAGAACTTATCCATTTACCTTTATTGTTTCAGAGCAAACTACAATACAAACTTTTCTCCATACAATGGTTTATAGTATAGTTTAGAGTAAGTGTAGAAATTTTAAGCCAGTAGCCAAGTATTTTTAAAAGATTAAAATATGCGTTCGATTTACGGGTTTGTGAAAAGGTTGTTCCGGCGTTTCCAGGAAGAAAAAGAAAATGAAATTTAATCGCATATTATAAAACATTAAGTAAGAATAGTATACATAACTAATGTACTATTTAATAGTATATTACCAATAATAAATTCATCATTTAATAATTATTAGTGACTCTCAAGGACATGTTTCGCATAGTAAAGTTTTTTAAAAGAAGGTTTTATATTACAAATAGCCTCTATCAGTTCTCTGTCTATGTTTAGTCGAGACCTATCTTGTGACTAAAGCAGTCACAGCAGAAAATTTAACCAAGTAAAAGTAAGAATCTAAAAATATCAATAATATACGAAATGCTCTCGTTTTCAGTGGAAAAAGACGCCATCCACTCTTACCCAAAATTATTGATTTTGCCGCTTGTGATAAGTCTATACGTATTTCTTCTTCTGCAGTTAAGAAATATTAGTGGTCTAAGTGGATCACTAACCCACTCATAACTTGCTACTTAGGTACCGCCTCTAAAAACAACTAACTTAATCACTAATATCTAACATATGTGTGATTTCTCCTTTAAGTTGTAGATAAAAAGTATTTAGTAATTACGTTATCACAAATAAAGTTTTAAACCGAATTGGCTTCCGGGCGACTTTCCTGTCGCCCGCGGAAATTTCCTTCTCCTTTACTACGCTCAATCAAGTCTTTAATGAGGTCTCGCATAAAGGCATACGTTATAAGAAAGAGAAACAATTGTAATATCCTTTTTTTCCACTCCTAAAATACTACCTATCTTTACTTTCTGGTAAAGCAGTACGATGAATACACTCAACTCCACCCCAATAAACCCGTAGTTCCATAGGGGAGCTTACTACGGACCAATTTTATTTCTAATATACACTTTAGACCTCTTACTCCGCTGAAACACAGAAGTAAATTTTTTGCAAAGGACACCGCAATACAATAGTTCCACAAAAGCATCAGAAAATTTACGAAAATGCCTAAATAAAATAGAAACGGCTGAAAAAATGCCGAAATAGAGTAAATGAGGCCAAGTAAACACATTAACTTTCCCAATGAAACGAGGTTAATGCCCAGCAGTCACACTCAATAGTAAGCAATTAAGTAGTATAATTAAGCAAATGACACAAAATACTTAGGTATTCATTTAACAAACGACTAACCTGGCAGAAGCACATCTTTGGTAGATGGTCGAAACTAGACCAATAGATGGTATTCATCTA
This sequence comes from Diabrotica undecimpunctata, assembly GCF_040954645.1. Taxonomy (NCBI): domain Eukaryota; kingdom Metazoa; phylum Arthropoda; class Insecta; order Coleoptera; family Chrysomelidae; genus Diabrotica; species Diabrotica undecimpunctata. The sequence goes on from NW_027312949.1 coordinate 22,356, forward strand.
TGGGGCACCGCTAGCAATTCTAATATGTTCCCCCAGAAGTTAAATTGCTAGTCGTTGCTCATATTTAATTAGGTAAATAAATCCGTTTAAAAAATATTTGGACTGGACATAAGCTGCAAGCCAGAATTTTAGAATTTAATTCCAAACTTATCGGGTTTATTCGGCCTTGTACTGTGTAAAGCGGTATCATGCCTTTGTGGTAAAAAAGCTGTTCGTCGATAGATATTGTTTGACCAGGTGTACAGCATAATATCAAGTCTTTATAAATGAGTTCCATTTAGAAGTAATGATAATAATGCTGAATAGCAATATTTTATATGATATATAACCACAAAACGTACTTAATATTGTGTTATATAATCCACATAATAAAGTACGTTAGATAAAAAGCGTAAAATCCCGGGCCGTCCAAAACTAGTTTCTGATAGTAATAATAGAATATCAGTATAAGTTTGCAAAAAAGGTCGACGAAAGACTATAATGAAATATGCTATGAGCACGTGTGCTTGGTTGTATAGTAATTTCCAGCCACTTCTAGTCTGTTAAAAAGTAACTAACTTCACAAAAAATAATAATAAATATAATAATAAATAATATAATAATAATAAAATAATAAATAATCGCTAATCCAAGAAACTCAACCTGATAATACACTACAGGACAACAACGAGTTACGCGATACTCGAAAATGGCAAGTGCTGTACAAGAGTTTAATGGAACAAATCCACTTAGCAGACCACTGCTACCAAAAATAAACTCTTCTAAAAAACTAGGTGCTCTGTTACAATTCTGAATACCGAAGTACTACCCAATTACGTCGTAGAAGCCCATATACTGGAATATTTGCACATGCTTATTTACCGTGGACAGAACACGACGGGGTACCAATGCCGGAGGGACAGATAACAGAGTTGCACCCTGGGAGAAACGGCTTTTAAACAAGATTGAATTATTGCGTAAGGACATTGGTCAAATGACAGAATATATACGAGGAACAACAAGTAGAAAAGTCATTAACAAAGCTGATCAACACAGCCCAACAGTGCCTGGATACATTAAAATAAAAACTATCCGTTTATTCAGGACGACTAAGGAGGTACAAAGTTAGTGACAGCCGGAAATATGACAATGCGCTTTTTGAGCATGCCGAGAAGGCGTTCTATCGGAAACTCAATTCCACTGTCGAAAGTGCCAATAAATCATACCCAAGCCAAGAAGAAATTCAGGAGTTTTGGGGAAATCAATTTTCCACACCAGCTGCTCTTCACACCAATGCTGGATATATAGAAGATACGACGCACAGCTGTCAACACAATCGTACAACTGTCTATGAATCCTTCCCACAGAAGAAGTCTCTAATATCATTAAAGAGCTTCATAACTGGAAATCTCCTGAACCAGACGGAGTTTAATCTTCCGCTACCGGAGGGGGGTACAGATTGTACCCCAAATTCAATTTTTCATGAATAATTTTTAAAAATTTTGGAATTTCATTTAACTGTTCTAGTTACTTCTTCATTGGGATGTGTAAAAGCATATCCAACCATTTGTTTTCAATTTGACATATTTTTACCTATGAAAAGTGCAGCACTGTGCTTGGGGTACAAGTTGTACCCTCTCCGTCAACCGCGGTACAGTTCATTGCGGTCGACGCCACTGACTAAACCAGACGTTTTGCGCACGGCACCAAACCTGTTGTTTGCAATAACACACAAATCAGTTGGAATATTATGTGGAACACTTCGAAAAAACAAGCAGGATATCTCTCAGCCCTACTACCCAATATTTCTAGACAAGAAAAGTCCTCAGTTTTTGCCTTCACTGAGGAAATAACACTGGCGTCTTACGTTCCTAAAAAGAATAAGGCAGTAATTTTTATTGGGTACAGAACATAACGACGATAAAATTAGCGGAGAAGAGACGGACTATAAGCCAGACATAATCTTGCATTACAATTCTACAAAAGGTGCCGTAGATACTATGGATAAGATGGTAAATGAATATTCTTGTAAAAGAGCCTCTAAGAGATGGCCATTTATTTTGTTTCAAAATCTTCTAGACATTGCAGATCTGAATGCATACGTACTGTGGACGACAAAGAATTCCATTCGTGCGTATGAAGCTTCTCACAAACGCAGAGAATTTTTACTAAATCTGGGTCAAGAACTTTTAAAGTCCCATGTCGATAGGCGACTATAAAGTCCACAAAAATTCCATAAGCGAATTATAAACGCGATGTACGAATTATGCCCACCGCCACCAAGGGAGAATCGCGAAAACGACGCCACCATCTTGAAATCCTCAGGGCGAACTCTGAGATAGCGCG
>NW_027312950.1:0-24679 GCF_040954645.1 Diabrotica undecimpunctata
CGCGCTATCTCAGAGTCTTCAAAAAACTAAATTGGGTCGAAAAGGGATTAAAAATAGATGGAGTATATCTTAACCATTTGCGTTTCGCAGACGACATAGTACTAATAAGCACAGATATCCATGAACTAAAATCAATGCTACAAGATTTAAATCACAAATCGAATCAAATAGGATTAAAAATGAATCTCGACAAAACAAAGATATTAAGCAACAGCCTAGAAAACATCACGATAGATAACATCAATGTAGAAAAGGTAGAACAATATATATATCTAGGACATTCAATTAAAAACGAAAAGGAAAATCAAACCCTAGAAATTAAAAGAAGGACACAATTATCATGGGCTGTTTTTGGGAAGTTGAGCTTCATTTTAAAAGACAGAAAAATCCCAATACACTTAAAACGAAAAACCTATGACACTTGTATACTACCAGTTGCAACTTATGGATTGGAAACTATGGCAATAACAAGAAAAATGGCAGAACAATTAAGAGTAACTCAACGGGCCATGGAGAGGGCCATGTTAAATATAAGCCTCAGAGACAAAATTCCTAACACCGAAATACGTCGAAGAACTAAAGTAACCGACATCATGGAAAAAATAGCGACATTGAGATGGCAATGGGTAGCACATGTAGCAAGACAAGACACCAACAGATGGTCTCATAAAGTGACATTCTGGAGACCTTGAGAAACAAAAAGAAGCGTGGGAAGACCCAAAAAGAGATGGATAGACGATATAACAGCTGTAGCTGGAAAGCAATGGATGAGAATTGCAAAAGATAGGGAAGCGTGGAAACAATTGGAGGAGGCCTATGTCCAACAATGGATGAATGAAGGCTGAAGAAGAAGAAGAAGAAGAATCTAATATCATATTAGATTAAATATTGGTCTAAAGTACCCTTAATTTAAATAACTTCAGTGCTTCATATCAGTATAGCATATAGCTTCAGTGCAATGTAACGGTCATCAAGATTTACTGTAAGTAATCATGGTATCTTCAATTATCTGGGCGAATCTACGTTCATCCATGTCTTCACCTATAGTTAAGAGTAACCACTGATTTTTTCATTCAATTTAAAGAACATTCAATATTTTCTTACGGACTTTCCATGAGTTACAAAGAAATTCTAATAAATAATAATTACGAACATTTAATTCTCAGTTAATCATTAAACAAGAGTGCAAGATAGATAATTAACTTAACCAACCAAGTGCGGGTTCGTTAAATTTTATTTCTGTAATCTTTTTGTATTCTTTGAATCTAACTTTAATTAACTGTGTGTTCCTTGTTATTCATTGTTTTCATTTTTTATTTACTATACCCAGTATCTCGAGATATGCCCATTAAACAGCAAAGAAAGATTTTCGTTAATCAACTTTAGTTGAATATTTTTATATAGCATCAGACTCTCTTCGCTGATAATTTAATTTGTGTATAATTTCATTATATTGTATTTGTAAAGGTATTAATAATCATAATACTGTATATTTTTTATATGTATACCACCATTTAATAATTGATGGTGTATTTTTATTACTTGAGTGTACATTCAGCCGCCTACATCATTGTGTTGTTGAATATATTGTTTTTGTTTTATGTGTGTATTTTATTTGTCAACTCCTAACAAGTTTCCTGATATAACAATAGCTCTGATTAATTATAATCTTGGGTTAAATATTATTATTACATCCCATCTGGTTTCGAAATACACTCATTTTACAAAATATTTGATTTCAAATTCAACACGTGGTTTGATTGTTCCCAACACAACATTGTGGGATCGTTCAGACTAGCAGTATTAATTAAATGAATTTTGTTATTCCTAATAATATGCAAATCAACATTTTCAAATAGAAATATTATATGTTAACTATAAACTGCTGTTACGATAATTATCCTGGCCTAAAATAACCGTAAATATTATGACTAATGTGTTCTGTTTTTAGATTTTACGAGAGTATTCTATTAGCCGGCAGAAATTTACCTGAATGGACCTTCCAGAAACGGTCGAGCCGATGTAAAAATACCCGTTTGCCTTACCGTTATAATTTCGCCACTAATCGAGAAAGCTGTTCGATGATTCTAGCGTAAAGGCAATGGCATATATAAAGGACATTTTATTTGGAAGGAACAGTTAATTCTCAAGACCCGCGCACGCGAATTTGTCACGTACGGATATAATAAATTATTGTCAGATAAGTTAAAATAAATAAAGAAATAAATTAAATCCGTAAGTGTTATAAATATTGAACCTTTTAATAAATTCGCAACAAATGGTGTCAGAGTGAGATCGAACATAAATTAGACTTATAATAATAATACAAGTGAATATAAAATAAATTGTGAAAATGGCTACGATTTATGAGCTGACAGTGACTAATTTAAGAAGACATCTCGAAGACAGAGAATTAGCTTCTACCGGAAAAAAGGCTGAGTTAGTCCAACGACTAAAGAACGCTTTGCTAGAAGAAGGACTAGATCCAGAGACTTATATATTTGAAGATGCTGTCATCTCGTCGATTTCGAAATTAGAGAACAAAGTTTCCGGCGACATCGCATCATTGGAGAACAAAGTATCCGGCAACATCGCTTCTTTAGAAAGCAAAGTTTCTAACGAGATTTCTTCTCTGGAAAGCAAAGTTTCTGCTAACATCTCTAAAGTCACTTCAGAGATATCTGCTCTTGACGATAGAGTGTCTTCGTTAAAAAACCAAGTTGCTGCCGATATGTTGGCCTTCGAAGAAAAGATTAAAGAGATGGAAAGGAAGATGGAGGAAACAGGGACAGCAGAGAGAGGAAACAATCCAATTACAGTGGAGACAAAAGAAGAAGAGACGAAATGTAAGTTGGAAACACGGCCGAAATTTGAAGGAAGTGGAGGTTCTGTCCATGTGAAAGTCCCAACTTTCGATGGAAAATCGTCATGGAACAACTACATGAAACAGTTCGAATCAGCCGCAAGAGCAAATGGATGGTCTGAAAAAGAAAAGGCGGTAAACCTGACTATCGCTCTTCGAGGAGATGCCCTAGATGTGCTTCAGACTATAGCAGTGGAGGAGACCGATGATTTCGAACAACTGAAGAAGAGGTTAAATATGCGATATGGCCACGAACATTTGGAGCATGTATATCAGTCGCAGCTTAAAAATCGTAGACAGAAGAAAGATGAGGCTCTTCAAGAATATGAGGTAGATATTGCCAGATTAGTACGATATGCTTATCCAACAGCTCCCGAAGACATGATGGAAAAATTGGCCGTTCAAACGTTTATTGATGGTCTTCGTGATCATGAAATGCAGAGAACACTACGATTAGCTCGTCACAAGACGCTGGTTGATGTCTTATCCGCCGCCCTCGAATACGAGTCAGCTACGCAGGCCTCTGGCGGGTACAGTAAAGTTAGGACCGTAAAAGAGGAAGGAGATGAAGATAAACTTGACCAGCTCGTTAATATGATGAAAAGCATGACATACAAGAAAACGAAGACCATCAGATGCTGGAATTGTGGCGAAATAGGACACGTACGAAGCTCCTGTAAGCACCCTAGGTACGACGCAAATCAAGAAACTCACCATCAGGAAAACTAGAACGGGTCAGCCTTAGGGGGGCAGCTTCGACCCAAAACTTTTCCAAAGACCCTCTCATACTAATAGCTTCTTTGAAATGTCGTGAAGATAGTGTATATGTAGATGGAGACATAAATGGTAAAAAGCATACGTTGTTGGTGGATACCGGAGCGACCAGAACCATTATACGCCCGACAGTTATAAACAGCCGAAAGAAACTGTTACCAACGAGGTTACGACTTCGGACCGCTACAGGTGAAAATGCCAACATTCATGGAGAAATCCAGGTACAATTGGGAATTGGAGCAGAAAAGTTCGTCCATACTGTTATAGTTGCTGACATCGAAGAGGATGTTATATTAGGAATGGACGTAATGAATATGCATGGATTCCAATTGGATTTTAAGAATAAGGTAATCAAAGTTGGCAACGAGGAGGTATTTCTCCATCCACATAATGACAACACCGTGCAAGCAGCCATTACAGAAGATACAGTCGTGCCTGCGAGAAGCGAAACGATCATAGTAGCGCGGCTACAGGGATTTGTGGACGAAGGGAGACCTGTTATGATGGAGCCTTGGAACCACGACGATGAGGTTGGCCGTGGAATCATAATTGGAAAGGAATTGGTGACTTCGGCTAAGGAAATTCCTGTGAGACTTATCAATGTCAACGACTACCCAGTGACCATAAAGAAAGAGACAAAAGTAGGAACTTGTGTACCTGTGACATCCATAATCCGTCAGGCGACAACATCTGATAATTCCAACGATAAATTCGACCAAATGGTTGCAGTTGCAGGACAGTCTCTAAATCAGATGGAGAAAAGGAAATTAAGGGAATTTCTTCGGCAGTATCGTGATATTTTCGTACCGAAAGGAGGAAAGACGGGAAGAACTACGGTTGTTAAGCATAAAATTGATACTGGTAATGCTAAGCCAATTCGTCAAACAGCTCGACGATTACCACAGGCGAAAAGAGAGGAAGCTGAAACGATTGTTCAGGAAATGAAGAAAGACGGGATGATAGAACCTTCTACGAGCCCATGGGTCTCTCCGGTGGTCCTGGTTAAGAAGAAAGACGGAACGACGAGGTTCTGTGTGGATTACCGTTTGCTGAACAACGTTACCAAGAAAGATAGTTATCCTCTGCCTCGGATCGATGACACATTGGACACATTGGCTGGAAGTAAATTGTTTTCTACTTTGGATTTGAAGTCTGGATACTGGCAGGTAGAAATGGACCCAGTAGATAAAGAAAAGACAGCCTTCACCACAGGATCTGGATTGTGGCAATTCAACGTTATGCCATTTGGACTCTGTAATGCTCCTGCGACATTTGAGAGGCTTATGGAAAATGTGTTGAGAGGGTTATCTTGGAAAACATGCCTGGTTTATTTAGATGACATAATCGTCTTGGGGGAGACATTCGAAGATCATTTGAGGAATTTAGAAAACGTTTTTAATCGACTTAAAGCTGCCCAATTGATGCTAAACCCCAAGAAGTGCCAGCTATTTCAAGGTAAAGTCAATTATCTGGGTCATATAGTCAGTAAAGAAGGAGTGGCCGTGGATAAGGAAAAAATCGATTCCATTAAGGAATGGCCAAAACCAACTGACAAACATCAAGTGAGAAGTTTTCTTGGACTATGTACTTACTACCGGAGGTTTATTAAGAAGTTTGCAGATATCGCTAAGCCATTAACGCGACTTACAGAGGAATCAAGAGAATACCGCTGGGATATAGACTGCCAAAATGCCTTTGAAACGTTGAAAAAGCATTTAATAACAGCACCAATTTTGGGGTATCCACTGCCAGAAGGAGAGTTCATCTTAGATACGGATGCAAGTAATGTGGGAATTGGAGGAGTGCTGTCTCAGATTCAAGGAGGACAGGAACGAGTCCTCGGATATTTTAGTAAAGTTCTTTCAAAACCAGAACGGAATTATTGCGTCACGAGAAGAGAACTTCTGGCAGTAGTGAAATCAGTAGAGCACTTCTATCAATATCTCTATGGCAGAAAGTTTCTAATCCGAACCGACCATGCCGCCCTTAAGTGGTTAATGCAGTTTAAGAATCCAGAGGGTCAGATAGCCAGGTGGATCGAACGACTCCAAGAATACGATTTTAAGATTGAGCACCGGGCCGGAGTTAGCCACAGAAACGCTGATTCTCTTTCCAGAAGGCCATGCCCAGCAGAGTGTTCCCACTGCAACAAAACGGAATCCAAGGAAGCAGCAGTGCTAAGAACGACGATTGTCAACGACGACTGGACGCCTACTAAGATAAGGGCAGAACAAGAGAGAGATCCAGTTATACAGAAAATCCGAAAATGGAAAGAGGAAAACCGTCGACCACCTTGGCAGGAAATATCAAACCTATGCTCAGTAGTTAAGACGTATTGGGCCCAGTGGGACTCATTTATCATCGAAGATGGCTTGCTCAAACGAGTCCTGGAAAATGATGACGGTTCAGAGAAAAGAAGACAGTTGGTGATCCCAAAGAGCAGAATAGCCGAAGTACTTCGTCAGTTACACGACAGTCCATCGGGAGGGCATTTTGGTGTAAGGAAAACCCTTCAGCGAATTCGGGAACGGTTTTATTGGATGAACAGTTCCGACGACGTAAAAGACTGGTGTAAGAAATGTACTATTTGTGCTACGAGTAACGGGCCTCACCGGAAAAGGAGAGCTCCTATGAGACAATATAATGTTGGAAGCCCGTTTGAAAGAATAGCTTTGGACATTGCAGGGCCATTTCCAGAAACTGAAAATGGGGGCAAGTACATGTTGGTAGTAATGGATTACTTCACTAAGTGGGTCGAGATTTACGCACTTCCAGACCAGAAGGCCGCCACCGTTGCAGATAAGTTGATCCAAGAATATATCAGCCGATTTGGAGTGCCTTTGGAGATCCATAGTGACCAAGGCAGGAACTTTGAAAGTGATCTATTCCAAGGAATATGTGATAGACTAGGCATGAAGAAAACAAGAACTACCGCGTATCATCCGCAATCGGATGGTATGGTAGAACGAATGAATAGGACAGTTGGCAAGTATTTGACAAAGATGGTGTCCGATCATCAGCGAGACTGGGACCAATACCTTCCGTTCTTCACAATGGCCTACAGATCTGCTGTTAACGAATCAACGGGCCAGACACCAGCCAGAGTCCTATTCGGACGCGAAATGCGACTACCTTGTGATCTAGAATTTGGGTGTCGACCTGGAGAAGATGTAGCAGGTGAAGATTATGTGATCGAATTACGAAGAAGAATGGACGATGTACATGAGTTGGTCCGTTCCCACCTTCAGATCGCTAGCGACCGAATGAAGAAACGGTACGATACACAAGCCGAAAAGGGTTGCTTTAAGAAGAACGACAAAGTATGGCTGTATAATCCCAAGAAGCGAAAAGGTTGTTCTCCCAAATTGCAGCAGCTTTGGGAAGGTCCATACCTCATCATGGAGAAGATCAACGATGTCATCTACCGAATAAGCAAGATTCCGAGGGGAAAGCCGATGATAGTACACCATAACCGGCTGGCGTCTTTTGAAGGTGACCACGACGTAGATGAAGAAGTGGAAGTAAACCAAGTCCAAGACGTGTCTGACCTCACGTTTGAGGAATTCATGGGTGCCTATGGAGGTACCGGTAAAGCAAGACATGGTGTTACCACTGAAGAAAAGCAAGATCTACTCGCGCTCCCCGATGACTACTCGCTGGCCCTTACCATCCCGGCCAGTATCAAAGACGCACCAGGGTTGGCATCCGTCTTTCGAAGGAAGTTTGGTCGAGTTGCAGAACTTCAATGCCAGGTGCCAGCTCCCGGTAAAACCTTGAAACTCCAAGATGCATCACGTTACCTTTTCTACCTGGTAACAAAAGACACTGCCCGTGACCAACCTACCTACCGAGATGTGTGGGAAGCCTTACTTCAATTGAGAGAGCACGTACTAGAGTCCGACGTGCAAAAGTTAGCCATGCCAAAGTTGGAGTGCCGCCAATTAGATTGGAGGGTTATCCGAAATATGGTGGAGGAGATCTTTAAAGACACCGAAGTCCAGGTGTTAGTCTGTTGCAATCCGCATAGTTACTGGTGCGGAGAGAAAACCGTCCCTTGTCATTTTTATACAACTGGAAGTTGTAAAAGAGGGTCCAGTTGCCGATACCAGCATACAGTTCCGGTTCCAGTCCCGACAAGGTTCCAGGAGGAACCATCTTTTAAGAGGGGGGCAATGTTACGATAATTATCCTGGCCTAAAATAACCGTAAATATTATGACTAATGTGTTCTGTTTTTAGATTTTACGAGAGTATTCTATTAGCCGGCAGAAATTTACCTGAATGGACCTTCCAGAAACGGTCGAGCCGATGTAAAAATACCCGTTTGCCTTACCGTTATAATTTCGCCACTAATCGAGAAAGCTGTTCGATGATTCTAGCGTAAAGGCAATGGCATATATAAAGGACATTTTATTTGGAAGGAACAGTTAATTCTCAAGACCCGCGCACGCGAATTTGTCACGTACGGATATAATAAATTATTGTCAGATAAGTTAAAATAAATAAAGAAATAAATTAAATCCGTAAGTGTTATAAATATTGAACCTTTTAATAAATTCGCAACACTGCTATAAATTTGAAATGTGTTACAGAAATTATTATACAAACTCACCATTGTTCATGTCGGTGTGATGATATTTCTGCTCATGGTACAGGAAAATTAAAATAAGAATAATTTTACTTTACACCGGTTTAAATAGAGAACTTTTACCTGTTGGTATAACCAATTTCCGGTCCCAACTGTCAGATATTAAAATTACCAACTAACTATTGAATGCTTAATAATTCAGTCAATTTTCTTTAATTTATCAATAATGTTTTCATCAATAGTTTATTTGCTAATTATTTAAGTTCCATATTAACATATCAGAACTGGAATAAATATTTGAAAATATTTATACACACCATGAGAGATAACTCACACCGACAATTATTTCAAAGAAAGTTTGTAATTTTGTTATACATTTTGATTACAAATGTACATATTTAATTTAATTACCAAATAATCACTTAAGTTTGTTCTGTAACTTTGACTAAGCTGAGTTAGTTATCATAGAAGATGTATTACAATTATTTATATTGTTACATTGAAATCTAATTATTTAAAGTTTGTTAAAGTATGCCAATATTAACACATCAAATAACTTTGATATCTAAATTTAAAATTAAAAAAATTTCTAGACATTTATTAATATCAGCTTATTTCATAAAACTAGATAACTTAACTTACAGCTTAACTCACAGCATTTAAAATGGAAGAAGAACTGTCACACTTTAACCTACATTTGTCAGGTTTACCTCTAAAATCTGATATATAACACATAAAAAACTCATTGTCTCCAAGTAAGAGATGTAGTTCTTTTAAAATCCTCCCTTTTTAAACTTAATGTCTGTTTTGTCTCCCCGTTTTTTAAGTGTTTTCTGTGTGTTTCTGTGTGTCTTAAAGTGTCTCAATTTTAATTTTTAACTTTATATATTGGACTTTACAACAATTTGCCACATATTGTAACATAACTTTATCAAAGAAATTTGATAATTACAAGCTGATATAATTGCACACCCACACAATTTGTACATCTATTCTTATTCATTGTCTCACAACTATCACCTTCCAAAACAAAAATAAAAATCTCAATAAATAACACACATTTCATAAATATATCTCCAGAATAAATATAAATAACTTTAAAGAACTTAATGGTATAGAACATTACTTTCATCAAATAAACAATTACAGTTACCTATCTCTACTTCATTGGATAAAATCTGTCTCCTCAATAACTTCCCCGTTTACTGTTAAACATTACAATAGTTGACTTGAGTTCTCCAATCAACAATACAAGATAGTTTGAACCATGTTCTTTCAACCATCAATTAATAGAGTACCGGCATGTAAGTAATGTTTTATTTATTTGTTTATTTATTATTTCATTACAGTTTAATAGACTATTTTACCAATTTGTGGTCTTACCTTATATGCTTAAACATTTTATTCGTTTTTAAAAACCACAGACATGTAATATTGGCATAATTACTGTAATTTATATAATTTATATCACCTATCTTTGTTTTACATTTATTAGACAACACCCTAATATGGGTTTATTATTTTCAGCATTAATTTAACTTTGTATCGTGACCTGAAGATGCTTTTCATATTGTAAAAAGCGAAACCGGTCGTCTGATAGTTAATTAAATTGATTGTGAGTAAGTCTAATTTATTATTTATTTTACCTTTTGATTCCAATGATGTTTTTAATGCTGACGAAACTGGTCTGTTTTTCGAATGTCTTCTCGAAAAAACATTAACATTTAAAAATGAAAAATGATATGGAGGAAAACACAGCAAGGAACGACTTACGATTCTGCTTTGTGCAAATTCTACGGACACAGAAAAACTGAAACTTTTAATTATAGGTAAGTCAAAAAAAACCTCGGTATTTTGCAGGTTTAAAATCACTGGCCATGGATTATGAAGCCAATAAAAAGCATACGCGCTATCTCAGAGTATGAAGCCAATAAAAAGCATGTATGACAGCGAACTTTTTAAAAAATAGCTGATTAATATAGATAAGCTAATGGTAACTTCAAATAGAAAAATTTTCTGTTCATCGACACTGCACAGCACATTGGGACATACCACCATTAAAGGGCAATTAAAGTACAATTTCTTCCACCAACACAACATCACAACTTCAACCTTTGGATCAGGTATAATTACAAATTTAAAACATTATACAAAAAAGAAGTTGTTAGAAGAATGATAGCTGATATGGAGCAAAATACGATTTCTTCTATCAATGTTCTTCAAGCAGTGAGGATGGAGGACAAAACATGGCGAAACGTAACACTCCTCACAGTGAAAAACTGCTTTAGAACCTGTGGTTTTCTTCAGAGCCTTAAGAAATCATTGAACCTCAAGTAATCATTGAAGAGAAAGATAATAGTGTACTTGAAGAATGATATAATCACATGTCTGCGTTAAGATTACTTTTGACGACTTCGTTACTTGTGGTGATAAAGTAGTCACAGCAGGGACGTTAACAGAGGAAGAAATATTGGAATCAGTTACAACTGTATTGTAAGTATAAAGACGATGAATTAACGACGACTCACAAACTTCATCTACGAGCATATCAATCAACGAAGCAAAGAGTGCTATAATATTTATAGAGCTGTGTAGTAACATAAAAGATAACGTATTCTCTCTCAATTGTCATTTAAATCAATCGATTTAGAATCTATGATTGTTTTAAACAAAAGAAAATCACAGACTCTTTTAGTAGACTATACCTTTAATTATTGCTGTAACTTTTTGTAGGTAACGTGTATAATAAATGAATTTTGTGTATGTAGTGTATAATAAATGCCTATATTTTATTGAACTTCTGACCTATATTAGTCCATCACAACTATAGACCCTTGATAACTTAAAACCTCGATAACTTAAAATATTTGGTTTTTCCCTCAGACTTTAACTTATTGAGGTTCTACTGTATTACACGTTTTTCGAGATCTGTGTCATGCCTTTGTCCTTTTTTGGGATTCGGAAATATCAAGCGAATCCATAACGTCACTGCGTTAGAAATCGCTATATTTCGAAATCTCTGACTTTTGCACCAGCTTTTTTTTCTATTTTTGGAATAAATAGTGTCAGATGACTAATCTTGGAATAAATAGTGTCCACATAAACTACATTGAATGTCAATCGGTTCGGGTAAACATTTCTTAAATAACATTTAAATGAATATTAAAAGAGTATCATTTATTAAAGTTTTCAAACCGATTGCTTTACGGATCAAGATATCATAACTTTAAAAATCGTCGCCTTCAATATATAATCAAAAACTTCCAAAAGCTGTTCACGAAAATCTGCTACAGTAAAAATTACCCGAGATTTAAAATTCCATCGCGTTTGTCGAAATGTTGGCATTTTTTTAGAAACAATTGTTCTAAAATTTCTATTTAGGCGAGCTTGGGAAAAACGAAGCAAATCCGCTATAACTGTCAAAAAAAGACGACATTCTTTAAGTTTTTTACTACATCCTGCTAAAATAATTCATTCGTTGCGCATGACAGTGGCTAAATAGTTTGCCCCACCATTTATTTTTGATATCAAAAAATTTTAATCTGTCCTATAAAATACCAAAAATATATTCTACCTTATGGCTTTTACTCACGTCTGTAAAACCTAAAAAACCTCTCATAAACATTACCACGTAACACCTATCGAACAGCAATTGATATTTGTGAATTACATGATATATCAGTAGTTTCATCACCTTCTAGCGATAAGCAAATGGTTTCCTGAATCTCAGATTCAATAACGTTATTCTAAATGGTAATTGATTCTGTTAGTTTATTGTAAGTAGTTGTTTTAGATATGCCACTAAATGTCTTCGAATCAGAAAGTAAATTATGAAATTCCAGTCGTATTTCTAAAACATTTTTATTAGTTCTCTCTAATTACCTTGATTTAACGAATGCCCCGATTCATCGTGTTTCCTAAATGATAATTTCTAACAACTTAAAAAAATTACAAAAATATTTAAACGACGTAAAATTGCATGATTATTTTTACAATTTCTTTATGTTTAATAGTATTTTCACGTTAGGCATTCTTTAATAAAACATAGATTTTTTTTCAAATAAATCTAATTTAATCTGGCTGTAGGTATGATCTTTCGAAATTCATGTTTCTGTAAAGTCCTAATAATTTCTTTAAATTATCGTAACCAGATTTACACCACTGATTTCGATAAGCCGGGACATTTTAGGCAAAGGGCGCCCTTTTAGTTTTAATATCAATTTATTCTTTTGCAAAATATATTTTAAATAAAAAATATAATTTACAATATTTGATTTATCGGTACTGAAAGTGGCTCCCATAGCTTGTATTTTTTAGGTTGATTTACCTGAATTTGTTTACACTTTAATTTTATAAAATAAATAACTCCAAATATATCAAGAAACCCTTAATTATTTACGGCAGCGATAACTTATTACAATCTTACTTTGAAAATCAAAACAAATCAATATAAAACGAATCGATCGATACAATATCAGGAAAGCTAGTCAGTGCACTATCACTCACTACTTAAGTACTTATTCGGAATTACATTTCATCTCGTGCTCGAAATCACTTGATACTACAGCCATTCAATTCAATGAAGGCATCGGCAGATTATAACTGCCGTATCTTCCATTTAAATGCATACGGAGAGAAATGTATGTTTGCGTTGCTTATCCACTAATATTCCGTTGATTTTTACATCGTTCATCGTCAGCCTGGGGTAGGCTTGCTGATACGGGTCTAATAGGATATCACAAAGTCTGATTGATGACTCAGATCTTGGATCATTAATTTGAAAGCTGATACGCAGGGATCACTTAACGCTCGGATTGGTCGAATTCTTTTAAAACCCATGAATACAATTTAGTCTGTATAATCTCACAGATATATTTTTATATGACAAAAACAAGAAGAACTAGTTATTTTTCTTCTTCTTATCGTGCCCCATACCTAAGGGACATTGGCGATCATCATGGCCTATTTGACTCTATCTGCAGCCATTCTGAAAGTTCTATTGACGTTTTCCCACTCCATTGTCTCAGATTCTTTAGCCAAGACGTGCGTCTTCTCCCCGGTCCTCTTTTGCCTTCCACCTTCCCTTGTATGACCACCCCGCACCAATTCGTATTTCTCGTTTATTAGTATGTGACCAAAGTAGCTTATTTTTCTTTTCTTTATAGTGTTGAGTATTTGTTTATCTTTTTTCATTCTTAGTAGTGTTTCCGCATTTGTTATGTGTTATGTCCAAGATATTTTCTAATTCTTCGCAACACCACATTTCAAAGTTAATGAATTTTTTCTCTGTCGCCTCTGTAATTGTCCAGGCCTCAAATCCATACAACAGGACAGAGAACACTTAGCATCGTAATACTCTAGTTCTAATTTCGATATTGAGTTTTCCATTGCATAATATTACTTTCATCTTATTAAAAGCACTTCAAGCTATCTCAATACGCCGTTTTATGTCCGTATTTCTATCCCATTCTTCATTTAGTTCGCGACCTAAGTACTGAATATCTGTGCACCCTGCCTTAAAGTTTTCCTTTAGCATATACACTGTCTTCTTCAATTGGTTTTTGCTTACCACCATGAACTTATTACCTGCAATAATTAATTATTGAAATACTGATTAAATTATCTATTAAAAAAAACGTGTGTGGCACGGTATAAGTTATACTTCTATACACGCGTTCGCCGTTATAAATTTATATGGGAGTCCTTCTGCACAATCATTACATAGTTAATGCTATAGGTAAGAAAGAGCAGAAAGAGAAACAGAATTAGGTTTATAGGTATATGGTGCATCATTTGCTGTATATAAACAACATTTGACCTGTAATATGAGTATAGTAAATGAAGGATTGAATCAATATTTGATGAAAAGTAATGGAAATAAAATACCATTGTTACTAATGTGCAGCTACATTGTGCAGCTATGAAGTCTTGGACAAAGAAGTAAGAAATCAAGTACAAAAAGCAATAAACTGACAGGATGAATTATAACACTATATGGCGAAACAGACACATTAACACTGAGATGAAGTCAAGAATTTATAAAGTCAGTGTAAGACCAATAATGACATATGCCTCAGAAACAAGACCCGACATAGCCACAACACAAAGGCTACTGGAAACGGCAGAGGTGAGATTAATAGTACTGAGAAGAGTAACAGGAATACGCTGAGAGATCTAAAGAGAAGCGAAAACATTAGAAGAAAATGTAGCGTACAGTGTATAAGCGAATAGACAATAAATAGAAAAATTAAAGTGGAATGACACCATAAGCAGAATGGGGAAGACTCGTATCGTTAAATAGCAAGAGGTAAGTCACCAGAAGTATCGGACGGCCGGACAAAAGACGGATTGACAACCTTTCATAGATGTCTTAATTCGACAATGAATAAGCAGAATTTGCTTATAAAGAATAAGAAGAAGAAATTCAATAGGGTTCGACCTTGGACCAAGCTAGGTATCAAGTATCAAATTTTTAGATTTTTTCTGTATAGTTATAGTACATAAAGGCAGAAAAACAGACAGACAATAACTATTAAGTCCTTAATAATAAATATTAAATGGGTTAAACATTTTGGTATATAGTTTTTTTTTTTTTTTTACCGCATCAACCCCTAGGGTTATTAGCGGGTGGTATATCTTATTTTAGAAAAGTTACATTTAGTATTATTATAAATTTACATACAGTTTGTATAATACAAACATTTATGTTATGTTACAGTTTGTTATACAGTTTACATTTTTGATAAAAATTTATTGTATTGCTGATGTCTTCTTTTTGAGTTTCTTTCAAATTGTGTTTTAGTTTTGCTGTCGACTTGCTGTTGAGTACACTGGACAGTCTATCATTATATGTTGCACTGAAAATGGTATTTGACAGTTGTGGCAAATCGCTGAGGGTCCTTGGAGATGATGTATCCATGTGTAAATTTTGTATGACCTAGCCGCAGTCTGTTAATAACTACTTGGTCTTAGTCTTTTAGCTGGGAGCGTAGTAAAGCAGAAGTAACATCTGGTTTGATATTTTTAATTTTGCTTCTGTTTGGTTCCATTTTACTTGCCAGATTTTGTTCATGTAAGTTTTTAATTAATGTTTTTTGGTCTGAAATTGGTATGTTTTGCATAATAGGAATTGTCATGTTATTGATAGTTTCTGTTGCTGCTTTATCAGCTGCTTCATTACCCTGTATCCCAACATGGATGGTACCCATAAAATTGTTATGTTTTTACCACATGTTTGGGCATTGTATAGCATGTCTTTTATTAAGCTAAATTGGCATGAGTAGGATACATCTGCTTGACACCATTTAAGGCACTTAGAGAATCTGATATAATAAGAAGTTGTATCAATACTGGTACATTGGTTCAGTGCGTTGAAGATTGCCTGCAGTTCTCCAGTATATATGCTACACTCCTTGGCTAGGACGGGTGACAGAGGTGTTGTCTTCAAATATAGCTGCAGCAGCTACACCATTACTGCTTTAGAGCATCAGTAAAAATTAGTTTGAAATCAGGTATCTGGAGATGGTAGACCGGATTTGTTGTTGTATTTCAGAAGGATTGTGTGAATGTTTGGGATAGTTAAGTAAGGTAAAATCTACTTTTGGTATTTGAACTTTCCAGGGAGGAGACTGGCATCTGTTTGTAGAGAGGCTCTCAATTGATGTATATCGATTCAAATCGATTTATTCGTTCATTGAAAGGTAAGTTTCTAGGGCAATAATTTGTGTACAGATTTGGAGGGTTGCTCCTTATTAGGCTTGTTATAAACGGTTTTCCTTTGCACTGAGTTATTTAGTAGCACAACACATTGAAAAATATTGTCTTCTGAGAGTTAATGGCGGTTCTCCTGCTAGGACTTGAAGGCTGCTAATTGGCGTGGTTACTGAAAGCTCCGAAAACTATGCGTAATGCTTTGGATTGGATGATGTCCAGTTTGTTCATTTGAGTTTTAGTAGCAGTTTCGTAGCATATACATCCATAATCTAGTTTGCTTCTAATTAGAGCTTGATATAATCGCAGAAGAATTAGTTGTGTCTGCGCCCCATTTGTGATTGGAAAGATACTTTTAGAAGATTTATTCTCTGTTGGCATGATTTAATTAGTTCATTTATGTGCGATGTCCATTTTAGTTGAGAGTCGAATGTCATTCCCCAAATTTTGATTTCGTTGATTGTTATAGAGTAGTTCCATTAAGTTTTAAATTTAAGTGGTGTTGTGTTTTTCTTTTGTCAAATATTATTACTTTAGTTTTTTCGGTTGAAAATCTCAAGCCTATATCTAAAGACCACCCTTCTAATTTATTTAGTGTATTTTGTAATATTGATGCAGCTGATTTAGGTTTTACTTCTCATATATATTACAAGATCATCGGCGTAAAGGTTTGCTTTTACTGGAAGCATAATATGGTTAGATACGTTGTTGATTGCTATTAAGAATAGCAGGGGGCTTAATACAGATCCTTGAGGGATACCATTTTCCAGTGATTTCTTAGTTGACATGACACCGTTTGTTTTAACTTTTATACTTCTGTTCTCCAGGAAGTTTTTGGCGAAGGCTAGGAATTTACCATCTATTTTCCACTCTTCATTGTTTTTAAGATGTGATATGTCCACGTGGTGTCAAATGCTTTGTGATGTCTAAGAAAATTGCTATTAATTTTGTTTATGTATAAAAGCTTCGTGTATTTCAGATTCTAATGCTATAATGTTATCTATTGTAGACCGTTCTGATCGATACCCACTTTGGATGGATGTAATGAGATTTTTCTTTTCTAAGTACCATTTTAATCTTTTGCTTAGAATTTTTTCCATTATTTTACAGATGCTACAGGTAAGAGATATTGGTCGATACGAAGAAGATAAGTTTTTTGGTATATTGGTCTTTTAAAAATGGTATTATAATTGCTTCGCGCCAGTGAGATGGAATTTTATGGTCGAATAAATTTTGTTGTAGATCTCTACTAAAGTACCTTCGAGCTTATAGGTAGTTTTTCTATGAAAATTTGGTGGTATGTCATCAGGTCCAGGTGAGGTATTTTTGAGGTTATTTAAGACTTTCATTTAATTCATCAAGTGTTATGGAAGTGTTTAGTGGATCAGCAGTTTCTTCTATAGTATTTTTGATGCTTCTGTTCTTTCTTTGTGTTCTAAGAATTTGGGTGGTACTGCTGATTGCTTGAATACATCTGATAGTGTTCTAACTAAAATTCTGAGATTTCGTGTTTGTCTGAAGTTGTTAGATCATTTGTAGTGATTGTGTCAATTGGTTAAATGTTTTTGAACCTTTTATTTTCCTTATTTTTTGCCATATATCCCTTATGGGCGTAGACGAGTCAATTGACGACACGTAAATTGGTCCAGCTCTCTTTTTTTGCTTGTTTTAATTAAAATCTAGATCTGGCCCTTAAAGATCTAAAATTGTTTAAGTTATTAGGTGTGTTAAACTTTTTGTATATATTTAAAAGCAGTTTTGTTTGCTTTAAAGCGGATGCGGATGCGATTCAGTGTTCCACCAAGGAAGAGGAGCTTTTGTGTATTTTTGGTTTTTCCTATAGAATCTCTGGCTGCGTCTTAATTTTTACCATTGAAAGATGTATTGAGTATGTCTATATTACTGATATAACGAGATTTGGTTTACGTATGCTTACTATGTTCGAGTATTTTTCCCACTCGGCTGACTTTAATTTCCAAGTTTCATTGGTGTTGTACAGGTTTTTTCATCTTGTCTGAGTAATTATTATCGGAAAATAATCACTGTCGTATAGGTGGTCCAATGTATTCCACTGTAAAAATGGAGCTAAAGTTGAATCACTGATAGATAAGTCTATGGAGGAAAAAGTGCCATTATGTGCATTGAATCTAGTAGGTGCTCCTGTGTTTAATTAAACTAGTTTAATGTTATTAATTGCTTCTAATAATATTCGTCCATTTTTATCTGTTCTTTGTGATCCCCATGCGATGTTGTGACAGTTTGTGTCACCCAAAATTAATTTTGGAGATTGGAATTTGTTTTTTACTTTTTGAAGTTCTAATAGAGTAGTTTCGTCAGGATGTGGTATTATACGTTGCATATGTTGATTTTAAATGATGTTATTACCGTTACTGCTACTGCTTCCAGATTTGTATTTAACGGAATTTCTTGGGATTGGATGGTTGAATGTACAAAAATTCCGACTCCACCACTGGATATTTGCTGTACTGCTCGATTTTTGTATAGGGCTTATAATTTTTTAGTTTTGCTTGATTGTTGGAAAGACGAGTTTCTTGAAGACATATTATTAGTGGTGACAGTTGGTATTTAGTTGTTCTCATAAATTGTGGAGATAATTACAAATATTCAACAAATTCTAGAGAAATTAATGAATTTATTTAATATGCTAACGTGGAAAATAACGAAATAACCCAAACAACTCTTTTCTGAACCTTCAAACTTGAATTACTAAATTTTTAGGTAACTGAACTATGCCTCAGTTTATTAATAGCGTCTTGGCGCCTTTTTGTAAGATACTTTTAAATGGGATCATGGAGAAATTAATTTAATATTTTGAAAGCACTTGTATAATACATTAGGTCCCTGGATTTTTTTGATTCTTTGTGGCACCGTTCAAATTCCCCACAAAATTGTGAAATTCTTATTAAATTAATTCTCGGTGAAAGAATAACTCGTTTCTTCCCAGATGGATAATGTCACTAGGATCATATATATGCCAAAAAATCTTAATTTAAAAATAAAATCGACCTTTTTTGAGATTTATCTCCATACATATAAACATATACATATAAGAAATTTAAAATACAATCATTTTATTTGTCCCCTTTCATCTCTACGTTCATGACTACTATATTACTAAATATTCAATGAGAAACAAAATATTTTGGAAAATTAAATCATCATCATATAACGGGGGTCCTACGGCTATTGCCGCTTCCCGCATTTCAGCCTCCATCTTTTCCTATCTCTCCAATCTCCCTCTTCTAAGCCTCTAGATTGCATTGTTTTTGTAATTTCTCTCTCCAGGAATTGGTGGTCTTCCCCTTTTCCGTCTTTCTGGCGGAAATACATTAAGGCTTTCTTTGGCCACCGCTCCTCCTCCATTCTCATCACGTGACCATACCATTTTTAATGGAAAATTAAATATTGTATAAAATTATCGAAACTCATTCGACCAGTAACCTTAAATAATAAGGTGGCTAATCAATGTTATTATTTGTCAAGAACATTATTAAGATGTCAGTTTTTTGGTTGTATTTTGTGTTTATTTATTTATTGTATTCCAAAAATGGAAAAGTTTTTACGAATCACAGAAGTTCCAGAAAGAATATTTATTTGTAAAAGACTTTGGCCAAATGTATATATCTACCGAATTAATATAAAATATTATAATATTAATTATTAATATATTTACAAAAGGAACATTTTTATTCTCGAGAGAGAAAGAGAGAGAAAATATATCTTCTGTCTCTCTCTTACCTATATCTTACATATGTAATGATTGTGCCGATTCACTTCCGTACAAATTTTCAACGTCAAACGCGCGTATAGAAGTTTAACTTCAAAAATCTATATCTATAAATGGGTGGGTGGGCACTGCCGACAGCAGACCCTTACCGGCCACCACTGCAACAGAGATGAGTTGATATTCAATTATTCTACATGGATTTAACAGTATAAGAAATTCTGTGAATCAACCATTAACATAACAAAACCAAGAAAAACACTTTGGTAATCTCAAATAATTACAATTTTAAATATACAATTAACTATGTACCAACCAGAAACTTAATTGGATCACTTTGTCTAATAGTTAAATTAGTAATTATTAGACTTCGGCAAATATGCATATTGCATATTTTGCATATGTGCATATTTTATGCAAATATTTCATATTTTGGCATGTTTTGTATTAAAGTTTGCATTAAGTGCATTAAAGTTCAGATTTTTATTCTGTATTTGATATTTTTAAACATACCAATTTATTTCAATTCTTGTATAAATTTTGTAGTCATTTTAATCAAGAAATGATCTAAGTACGTAATCTCTACAGGTACAAAACATTTACAATTTCATAGAAGATCAATTTAAGTAGCCCTCAACATTCTTAGAAAGTCTCGGTCACTGAGGCATTCAGTTATTGGATAATCGCTAAGGGTTCGCTCATTTGCATTTTATGATCTATCCCCAATTCTATCTACATTTATTGTATCTTAACAGCAGGTAAACGGCTAATAGTTTTGTTCCTAATTTAGGGATTTTCCAAAATCTCCCAGTTTATTGATTTAGGTACCTAAACATTTCTAATTTGATGCTCAGATTTGTAAATCATTTTGTTTTGATATTCAAAGCGTAAACACTCGTTGTGCGTAACAAAGAGGAAGATTGTGATTTTATAATGCCTAAAACAACCAGTGCTTCAACTTGGAGTTAAACCTTATAAAGAGCTGTCTATGGATATGGGAAAAATCTACTGTTCAGTCTGTGGCAAAATGTAAGTATCTAATATTTTCTATTAATATCTAATATTTCATACTTACAGGGTGTTTCCAAATGACACTTACAACGTTTGACTGTAGATACTTCTCGAAAAATTGAACAAAACGATATAGTTAATGAGGGGTCAAACTTATTTACTTTTCGAGATACAGGGTGTTAAAATTAAAAAAATTAATTCTTTTAGTTAATAACAACAATAACTTAAAAACCAATAAACGTATTTACTTGAAATTTAGTACTCGTAGGTTGTTTTTAAATGAAAAATAGCTTCCTTTAGTGAGAAAAAATTGTCCATGGTACAATACAATGGTGTGTATTTAGAAAAATTTTTCACCTTTACTTTTTTTTATGTAGTCAGCTATTCTAAAACACATTTATTTTATTGTAATTGAATTAACAAAAATAAAAAACTTTTGTTGAATTTTAAAATAAGTTATATGATGTACTAATGGTTAGTAACAAAAACTAATTTGTGGATTAATACTGCATTTAAAACACTTAGCGAGTGTTTTTTTTTTTCAAACCAGTTATTTGATTACCAAAAACACCTTGTATATTTTTATATTTTAAGGTTGGGTTATAATAAAGGTTTTATTTTTATTTATAGATAGCATGTGAGAAGAAATTTTAGATAGACCAACATGTGAGAACTGCTTCACACATTGCAAAAAAGGAAAAATAGGAGGAAAACATCAACCTTCAATGGCTAAATGTTTCTAATCTACTTTAAAAAATTAGATGAGCAAGAAACTTTAATGAAGACTTGTGTCGCGCATTAGTGTCTGCAAACATACCGCTTTCAAATTTAGCAAATGTAAATTGTAGTTCGTTTCTAAAAATATATTGCAAACTTAATGTTCCAAGTGATCGGTCTCTAAGAAGAAATAATGTGAACGAGCTTACTCGTCGGTGTTAATTAATATTAAGGAAGAAATTGCAGATAATTATTTTTACATATCTGTAGACGAAACCACTGATTCCTCAGGAAAGTATATTGCTCATTTATTGATTGGTGTTCTTAAAGATTACCTTACCAAAATCTCATCTTATTCATGCCAGCAACTTGAGAAAACAAATTGCTTAACAATTTCGCGTTTTATACAAGAAACATTAGCAACTTTTTTTCTCCGACAACTATTCCTTCTAATAAATTACTGCTTATTTTATCGGATGCTGCTCCTTATATGGTAAAAGCAGGACAAAATTTAAAAATATTTTTCCCAGATTTTTACATGTTACTTGTGTAGCGCACGGATTAAACAGAGTTGCTGAGGAAATATGAAAAAGTTTCCTCTTGTAAATACCATTATATCCAGTGTCAAAAAGTATTTCTTAAATCTCCTATAAGAATTCAACTTTATAAAGAAATGCTACCTAACATTCCTCTTCCACCACAACCTATTTTAACGCGATGGGGACATGGTTAGAAGCAGCTAATTTTTATGCAGATCATTTTGTTAAAATAAAGAACATAATTAATACGTTAACAGATGAAAGTTCCCAATCTCTTTTGGATTCTAAACAAACTTTTCAGAGTAACTTGCTTCAACAAAAACTTTCATTTTTAAAATCAAATTTTAGTTTTGTTCAAAAAACAATTACTCAGTTAGAATCACCAAAACTGTCATTGTTCGAAAGTACAGCATTAATAAAAGAATTTGCTTCATGTTGTCGGAACGTTAGAGGTAATATTGGAAAAGATATTTTAAAAAATTTGAACCTACTATGGAAAAAAATAAAGGTTACCATATTCTTTCTGAAGTAGTCAGTGTTCTAGCTGGAAATATTTCGGAAACAATTATTTAGAACCAAATGTTTTGGTTAGTTTGAAAAATGCTCCCGTACATCAGTTGATGTTGAACGAAGTTTTTCCATATATAAATATATGTACTCAGACAGAAGCCACAAGTTTTTGTTAGAAAATTTTGAACAACGCTTGGTCATTTATTGTTATCATAATTCTAAATAAGTTTATTCATACTTAAAAATGATGTAGTTACTTAAAATAAATGTAAATCTTAATTATAGTTATGTACACTTTTTTTTAAATAAAATTGTTACTATTTTACGATTTTTTTTATTTATTTGTATGCATATTTTGTATATATTTGCATATTTTCGGGTAAACACGTGCTTATTATTGCGCATATTTTCTACATTTTTATTTGCATATTTGCCGAAGTCTAGTAATTATTTTTAAAAACTCACATCACAAAATTAAACATTACATAATATGTAATATTATTAATACTATTATTTATTTGGTAATTTTTATTTTGTCAATATTTACAATATTCAATTAAATTGGTATTAATATTTATTATTTGATTTTTATTGTTTACATAAGGCTGTAGAAATAATATTACACAAAATTCGCATAAAATATCTTTTGTTTAGTCAGAATTGCCAAAATTTACCGACAAACAACTTTTTTGTTCGTATTAATTTTATTTCATAATATTTTTTTATTTAATAATTTTTGTTTTGTTTAATGTTAATTTGAACCTTTTAGCTTTTTTATATGCACAGAAATTCAGTTCAACAGTTATTGTTGGTATATTTTCTAACACCCCCTTAAACCAGAATCTAGCCATTATATTTTATTTAAACACGCAGAACTGTTAAATTATCAGCAAACACTGGTTAGGATTTGTTAGCACCAAATTTCACCCCCTAATAGCAGAAGGGTAACAAAGGTCTTCGGTTCCGTGAACGTGGGCCGGGCAATATCCTATAAAAGCCAAATCATGGCAGCAGGGATGAAGAGTCAACCGAAGTTTGTTGCGCTAACAACACCACCTCAACATCAGCCAGCAACAAGTTGCCATTTTGCGTTTGGTATCATTTTTCGTTAGTTGTTAGCTGGTCATCCCCGCGGCGTGAAAAGTTTGAAGGGCGAGAAAAAGAAAATTCGAATAATGTTGAGAATCTCCGGTCTCGGGCGCAAAGAAGCGATGATGAAAATTGTTGCCGTCGTTCTGTTTTTTCTGTTTTGCTGAGTGTGCTGCTGGTAAGAATTTACAAAAAATTGATTGAAATCTTACAAATGTTATAAGTATATACATTTTTTGAAAATATTCCATATAAAATAATAGAATCCAGAAAACGTTTTAGCAACATTTCTTATTGACATATATTTAAAAGGAATTAAATATTAAATAAAAAAATAGTTATGTTATGTATTTAAATGTAATTTTGGAGGTTTTAATTTTTTGTAAATCTGCAAATTATATTTTACCATTTATATAAAGTTATCAAGTACATCATACATCGCATTGTTGTTATATCATTAATGATTATGTATTAATTTTGTTATTAAGTATACCAAAGGTGTACTAATATTACAACTATCAGATTTTTTTAATTAGCTTGTGAGGAATGGACTATAATTATAAAATATACTGCACGCATAAGTATAAGGATATTGTCAATATTTTGTAAACATTAAAAATTATTATTGTTTTATAAAAACATGAAAATTGAGATCTTATAAAGGGAATCAGACTAAACAAATTATTCTAAGTTTGACAATGCACTTTAACAGTTATTTGAAAATTAGCCCATTCTGGTTATGCAAAATACGTCGATTTCACGGCAAAATTTTTCGCAGATATCTAAAGCTTTTAAGAATAGGTGGGGGTTACCAGATGACGAATAGATAAAAAGGTCCCTGCATTTTTTTAAACAATAATTTATGGTCACTATTTGATTTTTTATGTCTATAAGTTTTTTCCCTTATATTTCAAATAATTAATATTTATTTCAGTTTTTATATCAAGAATATCTTTATTTTTCCATTTTTTCATTGAAATATATAAATAATTACGGAGATGGTTGCAAACAAGCTTTTTTGCTATAGTTGATAATTTTATTATTTTTTTTATACAAAATCATATTGTTATTTTTCATTTGATAATTGAGGATTATCTGTGTTTTAATTTTGTGCGAAATTTCCACCGATCGTCA
>NW_027312951.1:0-24677 GCF_040954645.1 Diabrotica undecimpunctata
CTATCTCAGAGTAATCTTGACCTAGGACGACTTGGTCATCCCCAAAGTTCAGGAAGAAGAGTACGTCATTTTCTATGAGATTTCAATTTCCTGACAGTGGTTTTTCCAATTTTAGAAGGCTTTTCAATATATAAACTAAACAGTAAGGATGCCATACTGCATCCTTGTCTTAGTCCTTTAGTTACTTTTAGTGGCTCTGATAGTCTATTTTCGATTTTTAGGTAAGTAGTGTTATCCTTGTATACTTCTGTGATTATTTCTAAAAGATATGGACTAATGCCGAGTTGTAAAGTTTGCCACAATTTAAGTCTTGGAAACTGTATCATACGCCTTTTTCTAGGCCGATGAAGGCTAGATGTTCTTCGGTACCAACCGCTATTCTTTTTTCTATTAATTGTTGGAAGTATAAACAAGTTATCAGTGCAAGATCTACCAGGCGTAAATCCACTTTGGTCTTCGCCAATTAGATGTTCCTACATCATCGTGTACTTTTCCATTTATTATATTTTCAAACAATCTCCCAAAAGTAGGTAGGACACTTAATCCTTTGTAGCAGTTAGGATCTTTTCGATTACCCTTTTTAAAGATGGACACTTGGTGAGCGGTTTTCCATTCAGATGGTACTTTAATTTATTGGCAGCATTGATTTATTAGAAAAGTTTTTCGTTCTAATTAGGAGTGGACCTCCTGCTTTAAGTAACTCTACAGCTATATTGCGAGGTCCTGCAGATCGCCCGTTTTTTCATTTTATTGAACGCAGTGCGGACCTCGTTGTTATTAGTATTATTGTTACTATTTGTTTGTCTCTCCACACTGTATTCCTCTCCCATATTTTCCAATCTAGACTATTGGAGTAAATTTTTATAGTGATTTTTTTCACTTTTCGATAGGAATTAAGTTGATTAAGGAGTTATGGGTGTTTTTTCTTTAGATTAGTGATAGTTCTACATGCTTCAGTAGTCTGAGAAACACCAACTAAATTTTCAACTTGAACACATTTTTGTTCCCAGAAATATTGTTCTTTGCTTCCTTTATTTGATTGCATACTTCTCCGTTTTTCCTTTTATATGTTACTCTATTGCTAGATGTTTT
This sequence comes from Diabrotica undecimpunctata, assembly GCF_040954645.1. Classification (NCBI taxonomy): domain Eukaryota; kingdom Metazoa; phylum Arthropoda; class Insecta; order Coleoptera; family Chrysomelidae; genus Diabrotica; species Diabrotica undecimpunctata. The sequence goes on from NW_027312951.1 coordinate 1,093, forward strand.
ATTTGTTAACCATTTCTTATATATTTTGTTTTTTTTTGTATCATTTCTTTTACGTTTTTCTGTCATCCATGGTGGTTTGTGGTGTTTTTTTGTCATTGTTATCTGTTTCCTTATACTCCATAAGCAATGTTTTTTTATTATTGTTTTGAGATTGTTGTATCTTGTTCTAAATCCATATTTCTTTCCATCTCATTTAGTTCCTTTTCTAATCTAAATTGAAAAAGATGTATAATACTGGGTTGAAATAAAAGGTGCAATTTATATCTCTCCGTTTTGTACTGTGTAGTATTGTTTTCCCTCACTTTCGGTGTTCTGCTTGTAGTATTGTTTAAAGGGGGTACAAAAGATTAGCTAAAAGAAAGTAATGATCTGTCCCACAGTTAGATCTTCTTTTTACTCTGCAAGCTTGGCACTTAAATTTTGATTTTTGTCTCGTTATTATATAGTCTATGATCGACTTTTGTTGGAGTGAAGGTCGTTCTGAAGTGTATTTATGAATATCTTTATGTTGAAATTGGGCATTCATTATTTTTAAACCAAAAAGTTGACAAAACTCAATTAAGCTGTTCCCTGAACCATTTTTAACTATTTCTCCGTGCCGTCTCACCACGTAATCGTCACAATCGAAACAACTATTGTTTCGATGCCGTACAATGTGACAGTTATTGTCAGAATTCTTTCAGAGATGTACGCATTTTTTTTATAAGAATTGAGACCCCTGATTTAGCGTGTACGTGTTTCTCTACTCCTGACCATATATGAATGTAGTCTTTAATCTGTTCATTTCCTTGGCCTTTCTTTTTGGCTTCAGAGAGCACTATGATGTCCATTTTTTTGTTTCGTCATTTCAAATGACAGTTATGTCTTGAGTGTCCAAGTACCAATTTTCAAAGTCCTTTTCTTTGCCAGGGTGTCGTCGTCGTAAGTTTCCATCCATATTAGAATTTTTTAGTCAAAAGAGTTTTTTCCAGATGATGAGGGATTGACAAATCGTTCCAACCCCTAAGCGTGGGAGTACCAGGATTTTCTGTTGGGGTTTCTTCCCTTAGTCGACATTTTCTAGTTTTAAGGCGCCAGAAAACTCGCCTTTCGCCCTCTCTCCGCTACTATGTAACGCACATCCACTGTACGCCATATACCCGGTGGTTACGCGACATATATATCTTCGAGGACGTGAGAATAAGATTTACTGGCAGAGCTGAGTTCTATTTCCAAAACTCCCAACCCTTTTGTTGGGGAAACGGGTGGACATTTCTCAGAGTGTTATTGCAATATAAGAGTCGACATCTCATATCACCTCCGAAGTCCATAACCAGCCTTTAACCACCGAGGCAGAAATTAGTCTACGCTAAATTTCATTTTTATCTTCTTATTGGTCCTCCTCTTTGTAAATCTGAATGTGGATAATAAGGATTCACAAAACACATGATATTAGGTTGTGAACTAAAAATAAAAGAAACCGAACAATTTAATTTTTAAACCAAATTTTTATTAGACAATATATTCCCGATATTGAACATTACACCACTCTGTAAATTGGTCCTAAGTAATTAACAATTATTAATAACCAAAACAAAGTAGACAAATTTGAAAATTTCTACAACTTAAAGATAGAGTATTAGTGAATTTAATAGGTAACGTTGTACCAAATTTAGTGTTCTAGATTATGAAGAATTAATCTTAGTACACTTGGGACACTAATCTGTTGTTCAGTACTGGTAAATTATGGGTGAGGTCATTCTTAGACGTGAGTAACACAAGAAAGAATAGATATAAATCAACAAAAAGGCCTTTGCCCATCTGCCGTCTGCCATTCTCGCAAGGTGGCCTAACCATCTTAGTCTCTTTGTCGTGACGATCTGGCTTATTTTCATGGCCCATGGCTTTTCTCTTCCTCTTCTTTTTTTTTTCCTTCCCTTCTCAGCAGCGGGTCCTTTACCCACCTTCCATCTGCCATTCTTTCAAGATGGCCGACCTATCTAGTCTCTTTGTCCTGACGATCTAGCTAATTTCTGGTTTCCCAGCTTTACAGCTTTCCGATCTTTGCATTTGTTCGACTCCTCCAAAAGTCTTCATAGTCTTTTACTCCCCTGAATATCTTGCTTAAAAATACTCCGTTTCCAGACGTTTAGCATATTTTCTGTGGTTCTTGTTTATAACCCATGTTTCGCTTCCATACAGGACCGGTGTGTTGGATCACTGTGCGGTATAGTCTCAATTTTGCCTATCTGGAGATGTTTTTTGCGCTTAGTAGTTTGTGTAGAGCTTCGGTCGTCTTTCTTCCTCTCGAAATTCTCTTCTCAATTTCTAGGCCCTTTATTTGTTAGGTTACTCCTAGATACTTAGACTCCGTCCGTTTTTGAAGTAGTATTCAGTTTTGTGGTAGTCTTCAGTTATGTACGCGCTATCTCAGAGTTGTCTTCATATGTAATCTGCCTAATTTCCATATACTTTGTTTTTTGCTCATTAATAATCAGTCCATACTGTTAACCCCTTCGCCTTAACGAGTTTAAAAATCCTCAGCAGTTTCCCTTTAGTTCTTTCATTAAAACTACAACGTTGGCAAAGGCCAGACCTGACTTCTATTGTCATAAATCATACCTTTCGTTCGTATTCCACTCTTTCTCCTTATTGCCTCCAGCAAGAAATTGAATAGTATTGTTAATAGCGGATTTCCCTGCTTTAGTCCCTTCATTACTTCAAAGTTACCTGTTAGGTTTCCTTCTATCGTTACTCTATTGTCGGTCTTCATTAAAATCATTTTACCAGTCTGATTATCGTTTTCGGAATTCCAAGTTCAATTAGGGCATGATACAGATGTCCTCTTATCACAGAATCGTAATATTGGTTGGAATCTATAAGAGAAGGTATAGCTTAAACTGTTGCTTGTACGTACTGGAATCATTTTTTAACATGAATATTTAATCCATGGTGGATCTGCTCTTTTTAAATCTTTCCCGGTATTTAGCAACCTGCTCGTTTTAAGTGCCTTTCCAGTCTACTTTTTATGAATGGGACATACTATTGCCTCTCTCTATACTTTCGGTATTTCCTTTCGCTCCTAGATTTTCGTTAAACTTGAGTAGTGCTGCAGGAATTGTGCAGTAGGAGACTCCATTGTTTCCACCGTGTCGTTGACTTCCTCTACCATTTCTACCTACTCCTCATGATTACCAACAAGTTCTTCATTAAGCAGCTTTATGAAATGCTAATGCCGTCTATCTAACTTTCTCTGATTATCATCTATTAGGTACCCTTTTCTTTACTCGTGTAAAAATTATGTTTTCTTTCGCCTTGGTTACTGCTCCTTTTCGCCTCCCGTCAGGTTTTTCACATTTTTATTAATCTAATGTTCTTCAATCTCTTACAGTTTTTTATCCATATGCTCATTTTTTATCAATATTGCTCGGTATTCCTCCTAATTGATCTAGAAAACTACTCTTTTATTCTCACCTAAACCGATTTGAGTACCATACAAACACAACATTTAACCCTTCTTTATTAAGTACAAATTCCACTGACATTATTTTATTACTCGTTCTTACAACATTTACTATGTTATCTTTTTGTTCTCCATCGTGCATTATAACAACTCCATTCCTTATGTTACTTTTTACTATATACTACAATTTGTATCCTTTACCTATTTCTTTTACCCTAGAAGCAATGTTTTGCTTTATTTTGTTTCTTAATAAATAAGTAATTTATCTAGACAATAATATTTTTTAGATTACATCTGTAGCCTTTGGAGGCCGAAATTTGGACGAGCTCTATGTTACTTCAGCGACCCTTGATGGAGAAGAAAAAGGAGAATGTCCAGGCACTCTCTTTCGAGTTACTGGTTTGTCTGCAAAGGGTCTACCTCCAGACGAATTCGTCGCTTAGAAAAAAGTATCGTTATTTTTTTTAATCTGTAGAACAAGAACTGTGTGGTTGTCATTATATAAATAAAGATAATCTGAGGAATTTTATATTATATGAAGAATAATATCTACAAATTTTGTTTAATAAAAATTAGTTGTTAGTTGTGCTTTTTTTTTGTTTTCCGTTTTCTTAGTTTATTTTAAAAGCTACAAAGTGGTGCATGTTAAATTTTTTTTAAGCCATTTGTTGTAAAAATTGTTGCGCTGAAAAGACTTGAAGATGGTACTAAACGAATTCGAATACAACCTTTAAACAATCATATCTCGCTTAATTTTTAGTCTAAAGAAATAAAATCAATATCTTCAATAAAAAAACTATTTTTTTGTATTCCAACATTTTTTCGGCATTTTTTTTGTTGTTGGATTGTTTTGAAAAAAGGAAATTTTTTAGATACATGTTGTTATGTCAATTGCTGTTGAACTGGAACTTAGTGCAAAAGTTGGAGAATAATCATTTAATTTAAAATTAATAGGAAAAACCCCGTAGTTGGCTGTATACCATCGTTTAAAAAAACACAGAAGTTGGTCTGTGTCGTTTTAACTGACCAGTACCACTTGTTAAAAATCGAGCAGGGAGACATGTAGTCCCTAAAGTAATTAAAATTTATCCATTGTCATCGACCTAGAGTCACAACAAAAATGAAATGTAACATTTTGAATGATGTAAACCCATATAGGAGGTCTCACATATAACTTTATTGTTAGCTACAATTACACAAAGCACTGAGGATGATCTGTTCAGATCGAAAACGTTATGCTAGTACTTAAATTTTGACGACACTTTTTATAAAGTTTTAACTATGTTTTTTATACCACAATACAAGTGTAAAGTGTTTTAACTTCTGTGTTTTTTTTAATCATTTAATTGCTCTATCGCCTCTAATAAAACTTTACCGTGAGTATCGTAGTTTCGCACCCCCATGTCATGTTGTGAGTGTTGAAGTCCCCTCCAATGATGAATGGAGAAGGAATGTATTGAAAGGAATTGGACCCATTCTTCAACCGTTTCTCTAATATCTGGTTCTTTATATCATCATCGTGTTTGGCGCGACAATCCTCTGTGGAAATTGGCCTGCTCTATGATTAGTCGCCATTCTGTTCGGTTTCTGGCAACGTGTTGCCATCTTCTGATCTCTAGTATACGTAAGTCGGTCTCAACTTCATCTAACCACCTAATTCGCGATCGACCTCTGCTTCTTCTTCCTATAGGTGTTCCGGTCGTTAGCTTTTTAGCAATCGTGTTGTCAGGCATTCATATTATTTGCCCGGTCCATCTAAGTCACTATGTTTTAATGAACTTTATGACATCTGGGTCATTTAAGAATTGGTATAATTCGAGATTAAATCTTTTGCGCCACTGCGTTTGATCGTTTATAGCTTCAAATATTTTGCGGAGTATCTTAAGTTCGAATATTCCCAGAAGCCTTTCATCATTCTGCATTAGAGTCCATGTTTCCGCCTCGTATGTGAGGACTGGCCTTCGCAGTGTTTTATATTAAATAATTTTGGTTTTTATTTGGTTATTTCTTGAGTCGAATTGTATTTGAAGTCCATAGTATACTCTACGAGGCCCTTCCCATATCAGTTGGCCCACCTATGGAATTTGCAGTTTACGTCGATTACGTATGTTTTTATAAGTTCTCATATTAATAAATATGGCATTTTTTATTATTAATATTTATTAAAAAAATTACCCGAATGGTTTTTTAATTTTCAACAATAAAAAAAATTTCACTAAACTCTGGCTATGCATTCACTTATGTCAACATACATTGATTTTTTCATAATTACGTTATATCTAGAGGTAGCTATGGAAAAATGACATCAAAATAATAATATTGTCAGTTAATGTCAAATGTATTTTGTAGTATTGTAAAGCTTTTTGCAGTTTGTCGGTTGTACAATGGGTCGGGGTAAAGTTATCGATGAGAAAATTTGTTCAATCATTATTAGATTTTTTAATTCTGGAAAATTCAATTCGGAAATCGCGAATATGTTGCAGTTAACACGCTAAAGTGTAAGAAATATAGTCAGAAGATACAACACTACATGTTCGGTCGTCACAAAACGTATAAATGTACGAAAAAGTAAAATAACCGTAGCAGATCGAAGAGAATTAAGACACATTATAGTGAAAATTCGACGAGCAAATTATACGGAGTTAAGCGTTTTATGGAGTAAAGTTATTGGAAGACACGTTTCTAAGATGGTCAAAAGAGCATAAAAATTGGGCTCAGTCGCAATGAGATTCAATACAATGGAGTGATGAGTCCAGATTTGAAGTGTGTGTTTGAGACAGTAGGAGCCGCGTCATTCGCAGGAAAAATGAAGCTTTTCATCCCGATTGTCTGAAGAGAAAAGTCAAATTTCCTGCATCTGTCATGATCTGGAATGGAATGGATGAAATGGATGGAATTGTAAACACGGACAAATATTTGAATATTTTAGAAGAACCTTTGTGGCGCGAAATGAAAAAAGCTTTGAAAAAACATCCTGCAAGGTCCGTCAACGAATTGAAGGTAAAATTGCAAAAAATATGGGATTCGTTTCTGACATCTTGGGATATGGATAAAGGCAAAGATAAGGATAAGCCTGTTGGGATAATTCTCATTTATTCAGTTTGTTAATTTAACAATAGTCTGTGATCAAACAATTCTACCTGGTAAATTAATCAGTTTTCTTAAGTTTCGTTATCTGACAAATCTGAATAGTCGGTTTCTATCAGCTTCAGTAATTATTCTGTTAAACTTAATCCTTCTCGAGCAATTATCATCTACGCTAAATGTAAAACCTATAATGTAATAAGAAGGCTTCACTATAACTAATATTTTAGTGCTCAGTGGCAGCTTTAATTATCACGAGAAATAAAAATGCAACATACTGATTTTATTTTAGTTTAAATGTAATTTTTAATGGATCAATCTATAAATGAATGCTCTACATAAAACTCGTTTGGATAATATAAAAGTAAAATATTTTAAATTATAATATAGTTAAAAAGGCAACAATATATTTAACTAGTAGACCAAATTTTTCATCATTATAGCAAAAATTGTAGTTAAATATTACATATTTGAACGTTAAGAATTAAATATCATCTAAACACTGGCACCTAAAATGGCATTATACGAGGGTGGATTAATATAAAACTTTGATAGACAAGTTTTTTGGAATTAAATCGATTTATTTCTCAACATAGTCACCTGTTAGCTCGATACACTTAGTAAGACGATGTTCCAATTTTTTTATCCCATCCGAATAGTACTTTTGTGGTAGTTCAAATGGCTATTTATTTAAATTTTTACCTTATGGTGGAAAAACAAGTGCTTATGAAAACAAGTTGGGTCTAGGAGAATACCTTGTGCTGGATTTGTTGTCAGTGATTGAACGGAAATCTAATCATCGCATATTTTTTGATATCTTTTTCTCATCTTACAAGCTATTTGGTCTGCTAAAAGAAAAAGGATTTTACGCTACTGAGACGATCCGCGAAAACAGCACTTGTATTACATATACAAAATTGATAGCTGAGTATAATCAACATACAGAATAAAGGTAAAAGGAAAGAAATAGTGGTGGCCCCTTTTTATAAATGTGATTGAGAGTGTTATTGTTAATGCGTAGAAAATATATAACGTGGTAAATAAAACCAAAATGTCACAATTAGATTTTAAGTCTTACATAGCAGTTACCCTTATGAAAATTGAAGTACCGCTCATCGATGATAACGTCCAAGGAGAGGGTATATCGGCTTCAAATGATCCAATCAACAATCCTACAAGATCCAATTCATTGCAGAGAAAGAGAACAAAGCAAGAACAAGATGCAGACAGTGCAAAAGTACAATATGTATATATATATATATATATATATATATATATATATATATATATATATATATATATAAAGACATCTTTAAGGAATATGACCGTTTAATTTAATATAAAAAAATGTGCACTCGTAAGTGAATGGAATATTTTCGGTCAATTTGGAGATAAAAAATACAAGAGTTGTGCTACTTTATCTATTTATTGAAGACGTTTCGCCCAATGTTCATTGGGCATCATCAGTTCATCTAAAAGAGTATTATAAGCGATACATCTATATGAAAAACAATTAAGTAAATGATCTTACCTTTAAAAGATCTGTAGCATTAAGATGTTATTATTGTTATGAAACATCAAATATTAATATATTAAATAAATCAGCAAAAACACAGAAACACAGAACGCCGGAAGATTCCCAATTAAAGTAATTTTATAATAATTTTTTTAATTTAACTTTTGAAAACATTGATTGATTCTAAAATCTATCAAAAAATGTAATTGTCAATTTTGAAATGTTATTTTAACAAAGGCAAGGCTAGGGATCTTGACTGTTATGATCATATCATGCAAAATAAAGTATTTGAAAGCTTGAATGTCAGAACTGACAATCAGCTGATGAGATTTAAGGAAAAGTTGTGTAGATGCCAACATAAATGTTATGATATAATAAAAGAAGTTGAAGAAGAAACAAATAATTTAAAAGTAGAATACGGAAGAATCAATTTTGTAGTATTAGTGCATGGTAAATTTGGCTTAAGTTGCTGATATCAGTTCTCTTATTTAATGCATTAGGTTGTTTTAAAATATGACACATCTCCATAAACTGTCTCTTATTAAGCTTACGTTCTCTACAGAGAATTCTAACATCATCAAAATTCACAGTATGTTTGGTGTTGATTGCATGTTCTGCAAGGGCACAAGTATGTTTAGAAAGTTTAATGTCACTACGATGTGAAGTAAGGCGTCCTTTAAGGGAACGGCCAGTTTGACCAATATAACATGCATCACATTCAGAACAGGGTATGTGATAGACTACATTCACTTGTTCCAAAAAGGAAAGAGGTGTTTTAATTTTAGAAAATAAGTTCCTGACAGTCTTAGCATTATTGATAGCAATCTTAACCGGGATATTGTTCTGTTTGTACAATTTAATAAGCTTTTTAGTAACATATGGGAAATAGGGTAGTGAAGAGTAATGGGTGGTGGAAGTTGCAATGTTGGGAGAAAGTAGAGTACTGTTGTTCATAATATTATTAGAAATCATTCTAAGTTGATCACCATTAGGTAAATCATCAATAGAAGACCCAAAACTTGTTGAAAAAAGGTATTTATTTATGAGAGATGTAGGGTAAGAATTGTCAGATAGTATACTTCTAAGTAACAAAAGAGAATCCCTTTTGTTATCAGGATGTGTCAACCTATGTAGCCTACAGCTGAGTGCTTTTATAAGATTTATTTTGTATTTGAACGGATGGCAAGAATGATAGTTAAGAAACCTATTACTAGCTATAGGTTTCCTGTACCAACTTGTACTTAGTGTATTGTCACTATTTCTAAAGACACGCATGCATTAAATAAGAGAACTGATATCAGCAACTTAAGCCAAATTTACCATGCACTAATACTACAAAATTGATTCTTCCGTATTCTACTTTTAAATTATTTGTTTCTTCTTCAACTTCTTTTATTATATCATAACATTTATGTTGGCATCTACACAACTTTTCCTTAAATCTCACCAGCTGATTGTCAGTTCTGACATTCAAGCTTTCAAATACTTTATTTTGCATGATATGATCATAACAGTCAAGATCCCTAGTAGAGTAAGATCCCAGAGCGATCAGACATAACTTATTTTCACACAGATGAAACCTTAGAGTCTCAGTAGCGTCTCGCGTGCTTTGAATACCTGCGTATTTATGAAACTTGCTGAGTGACACCTGGGCAGGTACCAGGTGAGAAAGGTAACTAAAAATAAGAGCTATTTAACTTAAATTTACATAACTGATTTTTATACATATTTTGTAGAATATTATTTTGAAAATACTGTAATAAGTGTCAGACACTTGTCATGGACCAGAACTTTTGTCAGACGCTTTAAAGCGCCACTAAAATTAAATAAACTTTACTTATTTTTACATGTTTGATTTTTAAATATGTTATTAATGGAACTATAATAAAGTTATATTTAATCAGTCAGACAAATTAGAATGACCAAATATCCCTTAAACACAAAAATTAGTTAGCCAGAAGTATGAGCGCGAGAGTGCTGTGCTTGCATTTCAGAGTGAGTGAGACGTCTATAACTCGGTTCTCCTTTTTTAACTCACAATCTTTTTTACTCTACGTTATTTTTTTGATCAATATTTCTCTCCTTCCATCAAAGGCTACGAAAGAGGCCTTCGTCATGAGTCTACTCAATTAGATTTCCACATTTCTGGTTCCGATCAAGTTAGACCGTCAGATTTTTAGCAAGAACTCAAAAATATCAATTTCAAACAGGCCCTCGTTAATTTTTTTATTCAACACTGGGCATCTGATGAAATGGTGCCATTTATTGAGAATAAACGGATATTAATTAATTCTAAACAATGCCATTTTTACAACGTTGATAATAATAAAGTTTTATCGAATGTTGATGACAATTTATCGTGTCCTGAACATGAAGAAGCTGACACTAAAATTGTTTTTGATATTTGTAATGTAGACGTTAAAGCAAATTTTGTTATTAGATGTTCTGATACTGACATTGTGATAATTATGTTACGATATATGCATAATTTAAAAAATGATGAATTAATTTGACCAAGGTTTAGTTTCATAGATAGTCCCAAGTGCTTGGGACCATCTTTATGTAGAAGTTTGCCAGGGTTTCACGCTCTAACTGGATGTGACTTTAATCCTGCCTTTTACTTACTTTCATATAATATATGAGCGAGCTTTCATGCAGTTTGGAGAATTAGAGTTGTTTACCGATGAGCGCACCCAAAAAGATATTTTCAAAATAATCCAAGAATTTATATGCGAAATTTATAGTTTTCCTGATACGTTCAACATTAATGCCGCCCGCTTCAATTGTTTTTAAATAATTACAGCGTATCTAATATTAACGAAGGATTCGATCGCAAAAATTTAAAAAATTTTGATGCTAGCAGTTTACCACCATGCCAAAGTGAGTTATTCCAACAATTCCGCCGTGCTAATTACATTTTTAGCATATGGAATAATGCAAATGCAAAACAAACAACCATTTTAACTTCTGAACACAATGGGTAGAGATTAGAAGAAAACCAATATCACTTTCATTGGTTTGATGATGACCAATTACCAGCAAACGTTAGTGAATTCCTTCAAACTTCAGGTATTATACTTTGATTTCAGGTTTAGAATTTATTATGTTTGTGATTTTCTGCTTTTTAATTCTTTGAACTATTTTTTGCAGAAGAACTAGCCAGCAACAACATAACTGATAATGATGAAGATGATGACTCGGATGAGCAGCATCATGATTGGTTGAATGATGAAAATTGTAAGAATTGCGATTAATATAATAATTAAAATATAGAAAAATGTTTGTTTCAATCAATCCCAGTTGAAGATTTTTTACAAAAATTATTTTTTTTTAATTATTTTAACTAGTATCTTTTTTACAATAAAGTAAATATAATTTCTTATGAAACCAAATTGCTCCGAATTAATTAATTATCCCAAATATATTCAATACATTAATTTACTTTAATATTTATCTTAATGCTAAAGTTCATCATATTAAAATAGAGATGCAAAAATATTTAATCGGATCAAAAACAGTAAGTATTTTTAATGTATTTGAATTTTTTACTCTGAGGCTCATGCGCACAGCACTCTCGCGCTCATACTTCTGGTTAACTAATTTTTGTGTTTGAGGGATGTCTGGTCATTCTAATTTGTCTGACTGATTAAATATAACTTTAATATAGTTCCATTAATAACATATGTAAAAATCAGACATGTAAAAGTAGTGTTGCCCAAAATCGGTCTTGGTCTTGCAGTCTTGGTCTTGTTCTTGCGTTTTCGCAAGACCAAGACCAAGACCAAGACCGCCTAATTTTAGCAAGACCAAGACCAAGACTGACCCTGCAAGATTTACGCAAGAACAAGACTAAGCCTGCGAGACTCTTGCGTCTTGCAGTTAGGACGGAGTGTCGTTTTAGCGAGTATTGTAGTTCGGGTATATGCTTAAAGACTCTATGAGACGCAAAAAAATATGTAATAAACATACATGAAAATCATCAATCAAAATATTCATTAAAAACAACATATTTGACACGTGCTCAGAGGTCATAATTACAATGTAAAAATAAAATATTTTGTACATTCTTTTCCAGCATACGACTTCTTCGCTCTGAAATTAATTGTTCAGATTTTGAGAATAGTCGCCCTCTAATCATAAAATAATCTTTCATTGCTACGCCGACAGTAATATCGTATCGAAATTTTTTAAAAATATACCTTAGCTAATAAAAAATATAACACTTATTATTACGGACACCCACTTAATAATTCAATTTTTTTCCCATTATAATTTAGTTAGGAGGAATCTAAATAAACAAATCTTATCGGCCTAAGACTAAGCATTATTTCTGCTGAGTGTGCGATGAGATCATTCGGTTAAACCAAATTTGCTGAAAGAGCGCGATAATATTCAAACGTTTATTAATAACAGATAATGTCGCTTGCCGTGTAAACAAAATACCGAAATATTTAGAATAACGAAGTAACGATATATAATTCTCGGTTTGTTATTAGATACTTAGGGTAGTTGAAAGTAACGGACATTTTTATAGTTACTTTTTTGACATCACTAAACTTCATTTGACAAGTTTACAATTTGACATGGGGAACAAAGATACAAATAGTTTTAGTCGGAGTAGTGAGTGTTTTAATTATAGATCTAAAAGACCTAAAAGCAAATTTGATGAGTTTTTCGAAATAATTCATGCATCCCAAATTGCTTTGTTTAAATTGTGCCTACTTGGAAAGGTTAAAATGAAAATGAAAAACAGAAACACTTCACGTTTAAGGAAGCATCTAATATCTTTTCACAAAAAAGAATTACAAATATTTCTTCCTGAAAAACCAAAATTCTGGTTCCTAAAAAAATGTTCCCTACTACTTTATTTTGGTAAATGAATGTATTTATTAAGTAGATATCTCCTTAATTTAAAATAACTTCTTTTGATTATCATTGCTTTCTTACCCATTCTTTATTTTTTCAAGTTAGTTTTTTTATATAAAAGTAGAGCTAAGATTGTTAATAACATTTATGTTGCTTTAATAAGTGGAGATTATAGTTTGTTATCTTATCACCTAAAGAATATGTGCCCTTGATACTTGTATGTGGATTTTTGCCACGTACCAATCTTTTTTAAGATTTCCGTTTCATATATGATGGAGGTCTATCAATATCTTTCTAGACAGAAAATGTTCTTTAAAATACAGTCAAGTTTATGTCAATAATTTGGTTTTTTTGTGTTTTAACCATGTGTGATTGACTTTCGTGGGACATCGTAGATAGCTGGGTTAGTTAGAGCATAGGCACGGATCGCTTAGATCGTGGCTTCAAACTCCCCTAGTCACGTTTAATAAATAGTAATAGGCTAATGGGTAACTGCAAGACTTGCAAGACTCTTGCTGCAAGACCAAGACCAAGATCAAGACCGGGAGTACAATACCAAGACCAAGACCAAGACCAGGTGTATTGGCGCAAGACCAAGACCAAGACTGTCCTAAGTCTCGTCTTGTTCTTGCATTTGGGCAACACTATGTAAAAGTAAGTAAGTTCTTAATATTGTTCTGGAAGCTATTTTCTTGTGGCATTTTAAATTAATTACTATTTAAATGGGAATAAGCCACAATTAAAGGTTAAAATACGTTTATTGACGTTTTCAATTTCCACTTCGGAAATCGTTCTCAAATACAAACAGTAGTTTGTATTTTGAGAATGATTTCCGAAGTGGAAATTGAAACGTCAATAAACGTATGTTAACCTTTAATTGTGGCTTATTTCCATTTAAATAGTAATTAAGTAAAGTTCATTTAATTTAGTGGAGCTTTAAAGCGGTCTGACAAAAGTTCTGGTCCATGACAAGTGTCTGACACTTATTACAGTATTTTCAAAATAATATTCTACAAAATAGGTATAAAAATCAGTTATGTAAATTTAAGTTAAATAGCTCTTATTTTTGTTACCTTTCCACCTGGTACCTGCTCAGGTGTCACTCAGCAAGTTTCATAAATACGCAGGTATTCAAAGCACGCGAGACGCTTACTGAGACTCTAAGGTTTCATCTGTGTGAAAATAAGTTATGTCTGATCGCTCTGGATCTTGGACTATAGCCTTGTATTTGTTAAAATAAAATTTCAAATTGACAAGTTACATTTTTTGATAGATTTTAGAATCAATCAATGTTTTCAAAAGTTAAATTAAAAAAATTATTATAAAATTACTTTAATTGGGAATCTTCAGGCGTTCTGTGTTTCTGTGTTTTTGCTGATTTATTTAATATATTAATATTTGATGTTTCTTCACATAATAACATCTTAATGCTACAGATCTTTTAAAGGTAAGATCATTTACTTAATTGTTTTTCATATAGATGTATCGCTTATAATACTCTTTTAGATGAACTGATGATGCCCAATGAACATTGGGCGAAACGTCTTCAATAATAGATAAAGTAGCACAACTCTTGTCTTTTTATCAACCAAATTGGACCGAAAATATTCCATTCACTTACGAGTGCACATTTTAATATATATATATATATATATATATATATATATATATATATATATATATACATGTGTGTGTGTGTGTGTGTGTGTGTGTGTGTGTGTGTATGTGCGAAGTGTAAAATACATCTACATTCAAATTGCTTTGAATAAGTTCACAGTAATAAACATTGAATAAAATTTTATTTGTATTGGCAAATCGTTGCGTATACGCAACAATTTTGTTAATAAAAAACTAAGAACTTTTTTTTAACTTCATAAATAAGTATTTAGATGTAATTTTCGCAATAAAATGCAAAAAAAAACAAAATTTGTTTTTCTTCTACTCTTGGGAACTAATTGTGTTTATGGGTTATATTTTTCCGAACGAACCCGAGCTTTCTGCCTTGTCTATACAGAAAATAAGCGTATTAGAAATAAAACATTAGTAAAAATGCAGAAAAATGAAAAGGTAGTTTAAAAAATAAAAAATATAGCGCTTGAGAAGGCATAATTATACAGCCCTAGAAGAAACTTGTTTTTTCTTAATATTTCTTTGAATTGCGATTACTTGTAACAAGATATTTTTTAAACACAAATACCACCGTAGTGATAAGAAACATAGATAATGTTATCCATTACTTCCAGTTTATAAAACGATTTTATATACCAAATAATCGTATCTAGATAACTATATTATTTACGACAGTAACAGTACAGGTTGGATATTTATCACTAATATTTGTTTTGTGATCTCACGTTTTATTGACATTCAACATTTATCTGAAAAGTACACATTTTTGTCCTAAGTATGGCCCTTGTTATTGAAAAAGTGGTGGATGGATTAACGTTTGCAGAATCGCCCTATTGGGATGCAAACAATCAGTGCCTCTATTTTGTGGACCTTATGGAAAGTACGGTATTTAGGTACGCACCGAGGAGCAAGCGAAAATTACGGCAGTTAAAATAGGTAAGTAATATCAAAAGCCATGATTACAGACGCCAAATTATTTATTAGATTTTATTGTACTCAGGGTTCTTGCTTGAGTTTAGAAATACCTTCAACTTTAACTAATGTTTGATAAGAAACAGGTGTAGAAGGAAATAAATAAAATTCAAACAGGTTCAATACAATTAAATATGATCAGAAATATAATGTTCTTATCTTAAAAAATTTAAACAGCAAAGTCCAAAATTGTATTTGCTTTAAAAATTAACATATTACAACTTTATCGAAAATAATAAAAGAAAATCCTTACAAATTAATTATATTTATTTGTCTCGTTTCAAATCTTATGCCTCTGCAATATTATCTCAAACACACGGTTGTGAAACTTCTCTAGTATTCTGCAAATGTCCTTAATTTCGTTCGTCAAAACTCTTTAGCTGAACTTACCCCCTTTGGCCTTTACACGTACTCTAACTCAAACGTCCTAATGATTCTTTTGATCTCCTTTGGTTACCAGAAATCTTCTTGTTTATGATTCTCCTGATCTCTGCTGCCATTTTTTTACTCTTTTTCACTATTAATTTTACAACCATTCACATCAACCGGCACTCAATCACTTCTCAGGATTCGATGTTCTTGCTTCTAATGTTAGAAACAGATAACCCACCCTTCCACTTTAAAATCCCTCATTATTCAAAATCTCGTTTTACTCTCGCTTTTAACCAATCATCTTCCGTATTTCAAACACAAACCAAATTTCCAATTTCTCGAGAAATAGCCCGACTTTCTTATTTTCTGTTTTTGATAAACAAAATAAACAATGGACCTTAATAATTACCTTTTTACAAATATCCAGAGTTTTTAAATTCAATGATAGGCACAAAAAAATAAAACAAGCCGTTAATTGCTTCTATCCTGTTTACTAAAACTGTGAAGAAAACAGGTACATGGCTTCTTTTCCTTCCATGAATTTGATTGTTGATTGAACGAAACAGATTGTCAATTTTACATATTTTAAACTAATACTATACTAGTTATCTCAATCATCTCAAATAATTATGTAAACGTGCATGGAAAAATAAATATAGGGTTCAATGGAAAGATTCAAGTATAGTCCTGAAGAAACAGATGGTAAAAAGAGCAAAATCAAAAAAGCAGCTTTAATTATGTTAAATAAACCAATCGAACCCGTCGCAAATTCCTCGGCAGAATGCATTAGGTTCGGGTTACCCATAATAAAAGAGGAAGTCAAGAGAAAGTAAAAATCCGCTCTTAGTAAGTCATAACATATCGAGGATATATAATTTATGTTTTTAGATAACATACATATAAAATCAGAGTTTGGTGTTAATATTGAGAGTCAACTAAATGTAAGACCGAATGCCTACTATGTCGGGATAGTGTTCTGAGTTTTTTCTGTTTTTCTTCTCATAATTTACTACGGGATCACTAAAAGGAGAATTTTACTGTCATCATTGCATGTGGTTGTCCTTTTAAAGACTGCTATGATTTTTTCTGGCTAATAAAGTCGTTCCAGTAACGCAACTCAACAACATTGGCAATGACCAATTTAAAGTCATCTTCTTAAATGTATATATATATATATATATATATATATATATTATATATATATATATATATATATATAAATATATATATATTAGGGATTCTACAGTATTCACTGCCTTCCCTCGCTCAACCGTTTCCATCTTTCTCTGTTGTTGTATTCTCCATCGTTTAGGCCTCTCTTGCTCATGGCGTCGTCTACTTCGTTCCTCCAGGATTTTCGGGGCTCGTCCTCTTTTCCTCCTTCCTATGGGGCTCCATTCGGTTATTCTCTTTATCCATCTGTTGTCGCTTAAGTCATCTTCTTTAAAATGTATATATATATATATATATATATATAATATATATATATTTAGGGATTCTACAGTATTCACTGCCTTCCCTCGCTCAACCGTTTCCATCTTTCTCTGTTGTTGTATTCTCCATCGTTTAGGCCTCTCTTGCTCATGGCGTCGTCTACTTCGTTCCTCCAGGATTTTTCGGGCTCGTCCTCTTTTCCTCCTTCCTATGGGGCTCCATTCGGTTATTCTCTTTATCCATCTGTTGTCGCTTAAAGTCATCTTCTTTAAAATGTATATATATATATATATATATATATATATATATATATATATTTAGGGATTCTACAGTATTCACTGCCTTCCCTCGCTCAACCGTTTCCATCTTTCTCTGTTGTTGTATTCTCCATCGTTAGGCCTCTCTTGCTCATGGCGTCGTCTACTTCGTTCCTCCAGGATTTTCGGGCTCGTCCTCTTTTCCTCCTTCCTATGGGGCTCCATTGCGGTTATTCTCTTTATCCATCTGTTGTCGCTAGTTCTTCTTACATGTCCATACCACTTTAGTCTTTTGTGTTTTATATATGTTTAGTATGTTTGTTTCTATTGATGTTCTTTGCTTTATTTCGTCATTACTTCTTCTATCCATTCTTGTTACTCTGCAGCATCTTCGCAGGCATTCTATCTCCCTTGCTACTATCTTACTGCTGTTTTTCTTGTTTATTATCCAATTTTCAGCCCCATATGTCATAATACTTCGCACTAATGTTTTATAAATCTGCGTTTTTGTCTTCATATTTAGCTGTCTATCCCACCATACTGAGTTAAGTTGTCGGATTGCTGTTCTTGTTTGTCCTAATCTTTGTGTAATTTCTTTCTCTATTGTTGCCTTTTTCGTGATTATAAACCCCAGGTATTTGAATTTATCCTTTCCTTTGATTGTTACGTTGTCATCAATCTGTAGATCTTCTATGTCTTCTTCACTTGTAAATAGGTACTCTGTTTTCGCGAGGTTAATATCAAGGCCAGCCTTGGTATATTCTTCTTGTAGTTTCTTCATCATGTAGCTAAGGTCGTCTTGGTCTTGTGCAATCACTACTTGATCGTCTGTAAAGCTTAACGTATATAGGTATTCGTTCCGTACCGGTACTCCCATGCCTTGCATTTTCTTTTCCATGTAGGCAAGGCTTTCTCTAAGTATATTTTGAATAGGGTTGGAGATGTGGAACAACCCTGCAGGAGCCCTTTTGTTGAAGTCTCCTATGATTCTTGTTCCCATTTTAATGTACACTTTATTTTCTTTATACAGAGCTTTTGTAGCTTCTATGAGTTCCGTCTGTATTTCTAAATTGTACATTGCCTCCATAGTTCTGACCTTGGTACAGAGTCATACGCCTTTCTTAGGTCCACAAATTCCAAGTGTATATCTCTATTTTTTGCATTTATGCCCTGCATTTTTTGTATTTATGTCTATATGCATTTTAATTATTTTCTCGTTGATTGGTTCCCCATGTTCTAACCCTGTTCTTCCACTTATTTTTGATTATTATTCCCACTCCTTCCTTTGCTCTACATGCTTTATTAACTCCGCTCCGCACTCTTTAAAATGTATAATACCTATATAGCTCAATTTTCAATATGAATGGGTCAGATAAAATTAAGTAAGAAGAATTTTTCACTAAGTACCAAAAAACAAAATTTGTTTAATTTATTAATGTTTTGTATTTTGAGAACAATTTCCAAAGTGGAAATCGAAATGTCAAAAATAAACCTTTATTACACTTAAGGTGTGGCTTATTCCCATCAGAAAATAGTGAATTGCATTAAAATGCCATAAGAAAATAGATTCAAAAAAATATTAATGTATATTATTTTTAGAAAACCATAAAATATCAATGATAATTCCAGTGATAGATAGAAAAAATCGTTTTATAATTGGACTAAACAATTCCATAGCAGTTATGGACTGGAACAGAAAAGATAGTGAAGTTAAGTCAATCAATAAACTTACGAAGTTGACATTGATCATGTAAACTTTTTCACTGGCGGAAAATTTGACAGAACTGGAAGATTATGGGCAGGTAAGATGTATTTTTATAGCTTCTTATAAAAAGCATTTGGAAGTAAAACTTCAAGTATATTTTTTTTTTTTCAGGCACTACGACCGACTACGGTGTATCTGGAAGTAAGTAAATTTAAACATGTATACTCGTAGCATCGACACATCTATGCATTCAGTCTTTCAAAGTATTTGTATTTAACTTATTCTTCTTCTTTTGTGTATTATGTTAGTTTTAAAGCGCATGCTATGCTATCATCATGCTTAAAAGCTACTAGAACCCTTCTCACATCAGTTTTATTCCAATATCATTCTATTTTCATTTATTTCTTTCCTAATTACATTTCTCTACAAATTTTCACCTTGGACCACACCAATAGTAATTGTCTCCACAGACTAGTCTTCTTTCTCTTCTACTCCTTTCAGGAACTTGCATAACAGCAATTCTTTGTTTTGAGTTACCAAGTATATGAGTTCCAGCTCATAAAATGTGCATTTTTTAAAGTGTAGGTCTAAGTTATCGTTTTTAAGTCTTTGAAATACTTCTTGTAGGTGATTTAAACGTTCTTTCAAGTGTCTTCGATATTACCACTATATCATCTAAGTAGGCGAATGCGAACTCTAAATCGAGAGATAATACTTATCCAGTATGCGTTGGAAAGTTGCTCAAGCGGAGTGCAGGCCAAATGGAGTAGTCCTAAATTTAAAGTGAACTTTTTTGGATACGCTAAATGCTGTTCCGGAGCGCGGCTTGTCTTTTCCAGAGGTATTTTTAAATAACCTTGTTTTAGATCAAAAATTGAAATAAAATTTGCCTCTTTGAGTGTATCCAGAATTTCCGATATTCTGGGTAACGGATATGCGTCCTTGTCTGATAACTCGTTGACCTTCGAAATGCGATACAAAATCTGTACGTATTGTTTTTTTTACTAACTAGTACAATTGGTGAACTCCAACCACTTGTGAAGGGTTCGATACTTCCTTTCTTTAACGTCTTGTCTACTTCTTGGTTGATGATTGGTAACATTACGGGGTTGTGCCGTCTATACGGCTGCTTGACGGGGTCGCATCTCTTCTTCAATATTATTTCGTGTTTCCTTAAGTTGGTGGGTCTTGTTACTTTCTTGAAGTCCCTTAGTTCTTTTCTCAGAAACCTTTCTAACTCCGTGTTTTGAGTAGTGTTCTTCAAAGCGTTACAAAGTTCTTCTCGAAGCTGCGTATGTTGTCTACTCATATCTCGATCAAATTTAAGTTCGATAGAATTTTTCCTAAGAAATTCGACTCCGAGTATAGCGTCTTCTATTAATCTATGCATTATTATGAATGTTATTCGGATCTGTAAATTATCGGTCTCGCAGTCGATAGCTAATTTCTCTTTTAGTTCCATCGATGAACCGTTCGCTAGTTTTGTTCTTCCGCTATAGTTTTTTAAAGAGTCCTTGTATCCCTGTGCAATTTTGTCTCTGGCATAATGTTTAATAGTCGCTTTTTCAATTAGTGCTTTGTAAATTTATACCTCATTTTATATAGAAAGTCAAAAGTCATTGTTCGCTGGTTGTGTAACGGCGAGAACGAATGAAGTCGAATCTTGCTCCACAGACTCAGGGCGACTCTTTATTTCTCCAGGCTGTTATTCATTTCCCTGAAACTTTATACAGCAGTCACTGCTGTAAACTTCCTCTTTGTCGCAACGTGAATAGAATTTTTTCCATGAGTTTTTGCAAATTTTACGGATGTGACCTTGCATTTTACATCTAGCACGTGCCTTTGGCATTGTATTCTATTAGAGCTGTACGTTTTCGCTGTTTTTGAAGATTTTGATTTAATCGGGTCTTTTCGTCTTCTATGGCTTCATATTTCTGGGCTGTCTTGTAAATTAGTTAAATCTGTAAAGTCTAGGAAGCATTAGTTATATTCTGGTAGCATATTCCTATATACTCGTTCCAGTTCTTGATCTTTGGAAAAAGATCCTTCTTCGTCTAAGTCATTTTTGAATGTCTATAATAATCTATCTGTTGACTCATTTTGGTCATTTAGGTCACGTCGTAAAACATCCGGCCCAGTATAAATAGATGCAGGGACTACTATGCGTTAGTGTTCTCTGTTGCACTATGGGAACGACGATATATTGCAGTAGCAGTCTATTTGTATTATATGTCTATAGCTACTACTGATTCATATATTTAAATGATTCCATAATCTATCTCAATTACAATTTTCTTTGATGGCTTTATATAAGATTCTCTCAAATACAAATGGACTTACTACTAACTTTGGCTACCATTTTTCTGATACTTTCTCTTAAAATTATTTCTTGAAGTATTTAGTTAACGTAATTATGTCTTGTAAGTTCATTTATTGTTTTTTTTTAATTCTTTTTTGTTACTATAATGATATGTAGATATATTATATATTATTATGTTATATCTACTATATGTTGTTAACTACATGATATTTTACTAAGTATAGATTTTAGGGGCAAGCTCTATAGTTTTGATGAAGATGGTGTTGTCAAGTGCCATCGACTTGGAATCGGCATTTCGAATGGTATAGCTTTTGATTATACTAATAAGAAAATGTATTATACAGACTCACTAAGCCAACGAATAGATCAATACGACATTGATTTTAACACCGGATCATTGTGTAGGTATAATAGATATTTTATCCTTTTTTTAAGTTAATTTGTGTTGTTTTTAGACAAAAGTCTTGTTAACGTTTTTTCTTTGATGTTTATTAATGACTAGTAATTTTGCCCATACCATGCGACGTATGATATGATATATCTCATATGTAACTATACATTTAATAATATAAAGTGCCCGTTTGGTAGTCGACTTATTTGTTTTTTCTATCTTAATGTATTTGTTATATCCTGCCCTTTTATTTAAGCGAATCACACATTCCAATCGGACCAATATGAACCGAAATATGATCTAATGCCCTTTTAGCAATTATGCCATGTCTGTTTTTTCTATCTCAACATATTCACTACTCCCTCTCCTTTCCAATGATGTAGCATACGTCACGATTCGACTATTCTACCGCCACGACAAAACGCTCAAAAGATATTTTGCTTATTAAAAATCTTACTTTACAATTACAGTAACCTATATTTTTTAGCAATTTTGCGAAAAATTAGTTACTGATGAAGTAATAAAATTTTCGAGTAAAGCTATTTGAATCATCAATTTGTAGAATGATTAGCAATAAATCGACAGTATCGTTACAAGAACAAAATATGATTGAAATGTCAGATTATTTCCTAGGTGGCGCTAGGAGTTATCGTACCGAACAAACGGTGTGAGTTGTCGTCGTAGGCTTTAAGATAGATATATTATTAACATTTTTTAATAATAACCACTACACGTTTAAGTACTTTAAAATTTAAAAAAAAAAATCTTTTTTTTTTTCTTAAAAAAAAAAGTTTTTTCTTAAAACATTTTGTTTAATGATGTTAGTAATTTTCAAAATTTGTTAAATATAAACTAGGTTTTATTGCTCATTAGCATTTTTATTATTATCTTGTACTAATATTTAATTACTTCACTTTGATTATCATTATATTTCAAATATCAAAAATATGTTGTACTCTGCGAATGGAAGCATAGCTTTTTTATTGTCTACCCACGGAGCCATAGTTTTTAATTTAATTTATTTTATTTTATTTAATTCGATTTAACCTTTTTTTATTTTATTTTATTAATTTCGTATAGGTACTTTATTTTATACAAATATTTTAAAATCAAAATTAGCCAACACGATCCGATACTGAATATGTTACTGTTTTTTTTATTTATTTTTTATTTATTTATTATATATTTATTTTATTATATTTATATTATTTTATTTTTATCCAAAAAAATTTTTTTTACTTTAAAATGTAACATTTTGATAGGAATTTTAATTTTGAACAACTATTCTTTATATGTATACGTACGAAAAGTGCGGAGAATTAACGAAAATGCACCTTAGTGCATAGGGACAAACTAACTCCCTTTTCAAAAATGCACCCCTTTAAATGATAGCACTCCATTGATAATATGAAAAAATAACATCCTTTTAATGTTGTAATTTATTTTAGCTCTATTTTTTTGACCATAATCAATTGCCTACTATTGTAACATTATAATCTTATAGCACTAATTATATGACCCTGCATGGTCTGGATCCTATGAATTTATTTTTTCGAATAGATGATTAGATCATTTATTTGACTCTGAGATAGCGGCG
>NW_027312952.1:0-24677 GCF_040954645.1 Diabrotica undecimpunctata
CAAGAGTTTACTATGAGGCCAGTTTAGTATGAAAGTTAATTAGAGTTAGCATGAAATAGAAGTCAGATCAATTATAGTCAGACAGAAGGTCCAATTGTTCAATATAGTGAGTTAAATGAAGATTAAGAAACAGTATAAAGAAAATATTAATGAAGATTAAAAATTATGTAATGTATAATTGGTGATTGGATAATGCAGAAGTATTAATTGAAAATTAAAATTATATAATATATTTGGTGATTGGATATTGGTATATTGAAAAGAAGATAAATATAAATTATATAATATATTTGGTGATTGGAGATTGGCATATTGAAAAGAAGAATAAATATAAATGCTGTTTGCTGGTTTGCTTGGTGGTTTATAAATGCTTAAGAAGAAATATATTTTAAATTGGTGGAAGCTGATAATTGGAAAAAGTAATTTCACAAAAACAAGGATAACCGAAGCACGAAGACATTGAGTGGTGATTAGAATCTATACAGTGGAAAACAGTTCATTTAGGCATTCAGTGACAGAAAGGTACAAAATTTTGTTAATAATTTAGTTAGTGTCATAACAATTTCAATTTTGAAGATAGTTGTTTAAATTTTACATTGTCTATAGAATTTAATTAGTTTCATAAGAATTTCAATTTAAAGATAGTTTATTTTAAATTTACATTGGCTAGGTTAGATATATATATATGTGTGTTTCATAATAGATATAATAAAGATAATTTAAAAAAGTACTTACAAACTAATTCTTTGAGAACCGCGATAAAAACCCTATATATTATTATTAAAAATACGCATTGCTCATCATTCACAAACAATACATAACAATATAATATATATATATATATATATATATATATATATATATATATAATATATATATATATATATATATATATATATATATATAGTAAACTCTTAAATATTGGGGAAATCTGCAAGAAAGACTCTAATGTGTATCAATTGTTTCGCCGAACGTTTTCGCCAAAGAGAATTAATTTGGCTTCTTCAGGGCTGAAAGAGAATAAATTATAATTAGCTACCATATATTATCTATTAAAACATTATCTAACATAACATTCCCTTGCTTTTCTTAGATACATCTCAATAAGATGCAATAATACATGAACAATAGAATATAATTAAATAAAGAAAATCAAAATAATATTTCCCTATACTGGGATTTAAATTCATTCGTTTTTACCAATGAACCTTAACGACATAAAGATTCATAAGAACTAATGAAGTTGTCAGCGCTTGCGTTCTGGCTAAAACAGAACCTCACTTTTAAACTTTCTAAAAATCAAAAATTTAGTTATTGCCGACAATTCAAAGAATTACCCTCCTTTTAAATGTAGTTACATTGGGTTTTTCGATTAACCTTGGGTAAGCCTTTACGTGTCAAGTTCAAAGCTACCATACATTTCAAACCTTAAAAAAACTTTTTTGCACATAGTAACAAAAAACACCACTATGTTACTAGCAAAGTTTTTTAATATTCTAACTCTACAATTCTAAGTTACGGTAAGATCAATAATGTTTTAATAGATAATATATGGTAGCTAATTATAATTTATTCTCTTTCAGCCCTGAAGAAGCCAAATTAATTCTCTTTGGCGAAAAATTTCGGCGAAACAATTGATACACATTAGAGTCTTTCTTGCAGATTCCCCAATATTTAAGAGTTTACTATATATATATATATATATATATATATATATATATATATATATATATATATTTTAACTAAAATGTTATTTCAAGATTATTGTGATATTTATTTAAAAACCAAGAACAAAATTATTATAAAGGCTGTATATTTAGATACTACCTATCAGCATTAAAATGAGCTAAAATAAATTTCCATGAAAGAGTTCATTCTTTCATATTTACTGCAAAATGCAGTATAAAATTTAGCTCAGCTGATGTTTGTCTCAGATCAGAATTTTTTCTGTTTCAAAAATGCTCTTAATTCAAAATATTAAAAATACATATCTGTTTATAAAAATACCTACTTACCTAATGAAGCAGCACAATCATAACACTTTAGATCAAGTACTTCCTCGGTTTCTTCATTAATTTCACAACTTACAGCATACTGTTTTTTCTTAACATTATGTTCAAGTGTTATTTTTGCACTTACAGTACAGATCATGTTATTTCTTTTTACTTGAACCCATCCTACAGCTGCATCTCCATATGATTCTCTGCCAGATCTAAATGCAAACGATGAATAAGTTAATTTGATTAAATTTCAGTAAAATAGCATAAACATATAATATTGACACTACTTAATATAAAGTACTAAGTTTTATCATTAAATACTTATTATGAGAATAATAATCACAATAAAATTAATGTAATAGGAGTATATGTACTTACTTATCTGCTTTAACTCCCCGAATTTCTCCCAGGGAAAAATTTTCACCGTTTTGAAAATATGTGGCTACTGTCCTCCGGAGGCGTGTCAGCCGGGAGCTGACAGCCGTGCCGGACGCATCAAGGAATTTGGATATCGGTCAAAATACTTGGGAATTCCAAGTTTGGCCAAATCCAAATTTCTAATTGATTCACGCGCTATCTCAGAGTCTTTCGCTACGTAAAACAAAGGATTTGTTTTACATAAAAGCAGGTAGATTTTCTCTCATCGATCAGTCGAGCTTGCCTCTTCTACTGTAGACCTAGTCGGTGCTATTATTGTTCCAACTAAGTTATTTTTTTATTTCTGATTTCCTATATACCATTTTTATTTTAGCATTATTGTATATTCAGACCTTTTCAGGTTAGAATATGACATTGATCTATATTTGTTCATGTACCGATTGTTTGATATTTTCTTTGATTATTTTGATTGTTTATTTTTCTTGTATTTTGTGTCTAAGTTGTTCTTCCGTAAGTTAAGAACACTTAGAAATATTTATCTTGCTTTTTCTATTTTATATTTTGATTTGTACTTTGTCTAAGTAGTTCTTTCCGGTAAGTCAAAGAACTGTTAGAAATATTTCTCTGAATATTTGACTTGTTATTTTAATTGTTTGTCTAAGCCGTTCTTTTCCGGTAAGTCAAGAAACACTTAGCAATATTTCCACATCTTTTCTATATTTGATTTTTCTTATTTTCTATTATAAGTCGTTATTCCGTAAGTCAAGAAACACTTATTTGTGCATTTATTTTACTATATTTGATTCTCTTGTTTATTTTCTGTTCTAAGTTGTTTCTTCCGTAAGTCAAGAAACACTTAAACATATTTCTATAATCTGTTTCATTTTTGCATTTCTCGTTTTATATTTTGAGTATTTTATTTTTCCACTCTAAGTCGTTTCTTCCGTAAGTCAAGAAACACTTAGAAATATTTCCATATTTTACTCTCACATTTACATATTTCATTTATCTATATTTCTGTCCTAAGTTGTTTCTTCCGTAAGTCAAGGAACACTTAGAAACATTTTTTTTTGCATTATATTTTTATACCATTTAATTGACTTGTTTACTAAGTTATTCCTTCCGTAAGTCAAGGAATACTTAGATCATTTTTACCTATCTGTTTTCCATTTTTGCTCTGTTACTTTGTAACTGTTCCTTGGAACCGTTACCTATAACAGATATTTGTCACTGGAACTGTTATTTATAACAGCGGTGGTATTTAACCTTTCTACCAGCGACAAACCAAAGATGGTGAATACCCAATCCAATTCCGGGGATAGGAAGAAGCCCGAAGAGCCGGCGATGGGTCCTACAGGCCCAAATGCCCCCTCCCGGCAACACTACCATAAACATATTTACAATGGGCAAGTTATCAGACTGGCCTTTGGAAAAACCCTCTTCGGTCATTTTAAAAAAAATATCTGAACAAAAACACTCAAATATTATTAAATATATAGTTCACAGCAACTATCTAAAGATTTATAAAACTGAAATACACCATAAAATTACTATAACAAGTAAACGATTGTCAAACGTAATGAATTAATGTGCCAATCTTTGAACATTCTGACTATATGACGTCACGACCAATGAGGACGCTTTTTGGACTGGCTGCTATAATTTGAATTTTCTCTCGATTTTAATCGTTTTTAGGGGCCAAACTAAAGACAAAAACAACTTTTTTTTTGTTTGATATATATTTTAAATTATGTTTTGTTATGATTAAAGGCATTTTTTTCGAATTTAAAATTTTATGCAAGTTCCCTATTGTAACCAAAGTATATCCGAAAATCAAAGAAGAGAACTATTCAATGGGTTTTATAGTCTTCTAACGTACGATCACCAAACATCGTTTTTATCATCTTGTATTAAAAAAATAGAAGTACAAAGACGAAGTCGTACAGGAACAGTAAGCAGGAATTTTAGTACTCATATTACCCTGCTTCAGAAACGACGTGTATGCAAACCGTTTTTTTGTAAAAACGTTCGACATTACTAATAAACGGTTTGTAGCAGTTGTTAAAACTTTCGAACAACCCCGTATAATATACTTTCAGTTAAATTTTACCCGACCTTTATCTTACACCCCTCGAGAGGGGCTGCAGGTAGTTGCGGACAGAAGACGGTCGAACCAAACAGTCTCATCATATTTTTAAATTTATCGTTTACAAAATATTTTACATGTGCTTTTTTTCTTCAATACAGTTTAGTTTAAGTGATTTGTTTTTGTATTATTACACTACGTGAAATTAAAATAATATTTAACTTAAATCCCCTACATCAGTATGTAATAAAACTGGTCCTTTGGGAATTTCTGAACCTGATAAACGAGGCAAATGACCAAAAAAACGACAATTAAGTGAAGATACTAGAAAATTCGTTATTGCTCATATACAAAAGTTTCCAAAATACAGGAGCCACTACTCCAGAAGGGACAATGCAGACACCCGATATTTATATTTTAATTTAAACGTTCGTATTATGTATGATCTATATAAAGAAGCTTACACTGAAGCAAATATACCACCTACTAAATTGTCATATTATCGATACATCTTTAATAATTAATTTAATTTACGATTTCACAGACCACAATCTGATACTTGTGCTACATGTGATCAACACCAAAATGTAATTAAATATTGTGAAGACTCCACAAAGGTATCAGAAAGTAAAACTCAGCTTTCTGTTGATCAACAAAAAGCTGAAAAGGTAACTAAAGAGAAAAATAGAGATATAGAAAAGTACAAATCGTCAGGAGATACCCTCGTTATATGTTTTGACCTTCAACAAACGTTGGCAACTCTATTATTAAGATTAAGGACATCAAAAGTGTTTTATATGAGGCAATTGTGGACGTATAATTTCTGTGTTTATAATCTTTTAAATCATCAAGCACATATGTTCCTGTGGTCAGAAAACTTTGCTAGCAGAGGATTGCAGGAAATCGGTTCCTGCCCTACAGTTTATCAAGAGTTTACCAACCACAGTAACAAAACTTATTGCTTATAGTGATTCCTGTGCAGAACAAAATAAAAACAAACATTTATGTAAGTTATTCAAGTTCCTTGCTAAAACTACACATCTGAACGAAATCCACCGTAAATTCCTAGAGCCTGGGCATACTTACATGGAATATGACCGAGCATTCGCGTTGATAGAGCAAGCTAAAAGAAAGAATCCACAGGTTTTCAAACCTCAACATTGGACTACTGTTATTAAATCATCTTCAAGGAATTTTATTGTGCATAAAATGACCAGGGACAAGTTTTATTCGTTTGGACGGTTTGGACTCTTGCAGACATTAATCGCCGATTCAAAAGTAGATAATGAGGGCAAACCTCTTAAATTTAGAGGGATTGCTCATTTTAAGTACACAAAACAATCACAAGGATTTTCATTCCGAAATTCAAAGTGCATATAAATTTTTGTCTAATTTTTTTTTCACTTCCATCAATGAAAACAATTAGTAGCTTGCTCAACAGAATCCCTGTAGAGCCTGGTTTACATGAAGAGGTGTTTGACTTGTTTAAAGCTGAAATCAAGACGTTTAAAAATCCATTGGATTGCCACTGTACAGTGATATTTGATGAAATGGTAATTCAGGCACACATACAGCCCAATTTTGGTAAAGGCTGTATTTAAGGGTTTGAGAATTATGGATTTAAAACCACAGACAAAATTGCAAATCATGCTCAGGTAATCTTTGTGCTGGAAAATTAAGTTACTTGCTATGTAGTTATTAGTATTTTATATTTATATACATTTTCATAATGTTAAATACAATACGTTGAAACTTAAAGTTATTAGTGGGTAAATAACTTTTATTTCTGTTATTTTTTATTAATATTTATAATCTTGTATTAGGTTTTTATGCTACAAGGAATACGGAGGAAATGGAAGCAGCCTGTATATTATAACTTCTCAAATGGCGCTACAAAAACAATAGATCTTGTACACATTATTAAAATGATACGGAAATGTACTGAAATTGGTCTAAATGTTGTAGCCATTATTTGTGATCAAGGTAGTTACAATCGAGCTGCCATTAATTACCTGGTTAAAGATACTACTATCAAATATAGCAATGAATTACAGTATTTGGAAAAACCGAAAACATATTCTTCCAAGTATTTTGATCTAAAAAATAAAATCAAAGAATATTTTTTTGAAGTTGATGGCAGAAGAATTATTCCAATGTATGATGTCCCACATATTTTTAAAGAGCTGAGGAATAATTTATTAAAATATAATTAGCATTACACAAGTAACAATAAAGAGAAAGTAGCAACTTGGGACCACATATATACTGCCTATAAAATGGATCCTAGCAGCCTAATGTTAATACTCAAAATTACTGAGCCGCATGTTAATCCTGCTAAAATTAACAAAATGAAGGTTGCCAATTGCACTCCAGTTTTTAGCCACAGTGTTACACAGGCCATTAATGTATTAGCCATTACAGGTAATTAATAGTATAATAATTTCTGCGTAAATTAATTATGTGAAAATATAGGTACTTATTAGGTTATTGTAAAAAAATAGTCTTTAAGTCCAATTTTGTAGACACCCTGCTGTATTATTGAACATGTAATTACTCAGCACGTTTATTATGAAGCACACAGGTGAACATTTAAAATTGGACAAAAAAGCTGTTGAAATTGCGGAATTCTTGTCCTTTATAGACAGTTTATTCGACAGTTTAAGTGACAAGTCCTTTAAACTAAAAGCTGGGAAAACCTTTAGAAGTGCTGTGACAAAAAATTCACAGCATGTACATTTTTGGTAAGAAGGTTTAACTAAGCTGGAGACATTTCATTTTTGGAAACCTACCGAAAAAAAAAAAATCGGTTGCCTGTAAAGTCGGTTTTACGGGCGAAGATTTTACGTGACAACGTCTTTTTCTCGGTAGAATATTTATTGATATGAATATTATTAAATTGCACAATAGGAACAAGGAATTGAATGAAAATAAGAATTGCACAAATTTTAACTATAGAAATATATTTTGTTTACTAAAACATTGTACATGTAAACTTAAACTTAACTAATTTCTATTTGAGTGATTTTGTTGAGGATAGGACGATGATAGGAGAAATATGAAATGAAAGGAAGTGTTTCTGCTGTAATGTGTCTTGAACGCCAAGAACGCTCGAGAAAGACAGAGACACAAGCACGAAAGCACGCACCGATTCAACGCGCCTAATTCTCTAGTGCTGCGCGCGCAGAGGACCGATCATGTTTGAGTGGGAGAGAGACGCAAGGCATTCGCCGGTCCGGCGGGCCTCTCTCTCGTTCGGTGACTCACTGTAACTTGAGTCTGCGTCGACACCCCTCACAATTTAGATTTACATCATTTGCTTTGCGCATGAGCGGCCTCTTTCGCGGTTCGCGATTCAAATCTGACAGCTGGAATGCAGTTTTGGGTCTATGGTTTTGGTAGTGTTAAACAAATGTGATATTTTGTAAACATAACCACAAAATTTACATGTGCGTTGTCGTTGTGTGATTTATGTACATCCTTTAAAATCTAAAATCATAGTTGATTTTATTATATCAGAATCTTGACTGTATTTAATTGTGTGTATTGTGTTGTCTAAAAAAAGTAAAGGATAACAGTTATGGCCGTTACTTGTTCCTTATGCAATAAGAACTTTTCGCGTAAAGATGTGTTAAAATCACATGTTAAAAAGAAACATCCAGAGGAATATGAAAATGTTTATAAACAGAATTACTGTAACATATGTACCTTGTGGAATAAAGGGTTTGCAACACCGTACACTCTCAAGGAACATATTAGAAGTCTTCATCCAGATGATTTTAAGACATTATATCCAGAGATAAAATATGCTTTTCAATGTGCCCATTGCGGTAAAAATTTTAATTATCAACACCATTTGAGATCGCATGTAAAGCTACATACAGGTAACGAAACTGGTATGAGTATTGATAATAATACAATATCTCCAGTCACAATTATTGAAAAAGAAATGAACATTATTTGTGCTATGTGTAAAACATATAAATCAAGTTGTACCAGTGATATGTTAAATCACCTTACCAGTTGTCACAATATAAATATAGAGATGCAAGAATACACTTTTTCATCAGTAGCAGAATTCCAAGAATGGAGAAACAAGGTCGAGGAAGAATGCAACACACGGTTTCGCAAAAGAAAAACAAAGTCCAGTAAACATCATGTCATTATAAAATATATATGTAGTCGTTCTGGGGTATATAAACCAGCTGGTTAGAAAAAAAGACACTTAAAGCTGCAAGGTAGCAAGAAAATTAATGCATTTTGCCCTGCATCTATAAATTTAGTAATAGAGACAAGTGGTAAATATTTTTTTTTGTTTTCAAGGTATGTATATAATTTTGATCAATTTTTTTTTAGGGAGTTGTATTGCCAAATTTGTTAAAACCCATGTAGGACACAGATGTGAATTGGCACACATGTCATTGTCAATCCAAGAAAAAGAACAAATTGCAAAAAAGATTGCCCAAAAAATACCATTTAATAATATTTTGGATGAAATTAGAGATTCGGCGGTTAATTCAAATTTGAAAAGAATTCACTTAACTACCAGAAAAGATTTATTTAATATTGAACATGCTTACCAGCTTGCACATCCACCAACATGGCATAAAAATGATGCTATAAGTATAGAAGCTTGGGTAAATTCAATGAAAGAGAAGGGAGAATGTGTTCTTTTTTATAAGCCTCAAGGTGTTTTTTATGAAGACTATCCCCAGTTTAAAAATGAAGATTTTATTTTAATAGTAATGACACCATCGCAAATTGAAATTTTGAAAAAATTTGGGGGTAACATTATATGCTTAGATGGCACACATGGTACAAATAGCTATGATTTCGAACTTCATACAATTATGGTGGTTGATGAAATTCGAGAAGGCTTTCCCTGTGGTTTTCTAATTTCAAATCGTTCAGACCATGAAGTTTTGGTGTTATTTTTTTCTGAAATTCAGAAGCAAGCTGGAGTTATACAGTGTACAGCTTTTATGTCAGATATGGCAGAAACATATTTCAATGCATGGCTCCAAACAATGGGCGCACCAGAGAAGCGGTAAGTAGTTATATTAATATATGGCATTTTTATCTAAATGTGCTTTTTGTTTGATTATTTTAGGTTATATTGCACATGGCATGTAGATAAAGCTTGGAGGAAGAATATTAATTCGGAAATAATATCAAAAGAAGTTCGTGTATGTATTTAAACTTTGACTTATTATGTTTTATTTCATAATTTAACATTGCAGGCTCTTGTATATAAACAACTAAGAGTTCTTCTTCAAGAGAGAGATGAAAAGGCCTTTGAGAGGATGATCATTAAGTTTGTGCAGGATCAAAGCCAAAATTCCGAGATGTTTGAGTTTTTGCAATATTTTAAACAATATTCCAAAAATCCACAAGTTTGGGCATATTGCTATAGGAAACATGTTGGAATAAACACAAACATGCGCTTGGAGAGACTTCACAGAGCTTTAAAATATGAGTACCTTAATGGAAAGAAGGTAAAGAGACTAGATAAGTCTATACTGGCCATTATGAGATTAGTCCGGGATAAATTGTTCCAAAAAATTATTTCTGAGCATAAAGGCAAGCTCTGTACAACCATTTCGAATATCAGAGTAAGACACAATGAGTCAGTTAACATAGATGAAAACTTAATCATCAGAACAGGCAATACTTTCACTGTTCCTTCAATGAGTTCCACAGAACTCTATTATATACAAAGGGATGTTGAAAGTTGTTTGTGCACACTAAAATGTGAAGATTGTGGCATTTGCATTCACGAATTTTATTGTACTTGTATGGACTCAAGTATCAAATTGAATATGTGTAAACACATACATGCAGTTGCACAATCATTAAAAAGAGTAGACGTGTCACAGGAAATTAATCTTAGCCCTGAAGGTAAGGAACTTCATTTTTAAGTTTTTTGAAATATGTAAGATTTATAAAATATGAGAACTATTCACAATTCATAATTTTACAGTTTGGCATTACAAAATGGGGTCGTCAGTAATAACAGTTGTTGTTTATAAGATTTTCTACTGATTGGAATGAGGGACTTTGATAGTTGTTTGCAGTTTGAATAATTTTAAAATTTGGTTAAAAAAACTGTCATTTTCTATATAATAATAGGCTGTATAACAAGTCATGGATAAAAGTCTTTTTATAATGCATGCTAAATATTTTGTTGTAATTTTAAGAATTGCGGTAGGTGTTATAAGAAGGTAAAAAACTACTTTTTGCTTTTAGAGGATAATAATTTGAGTATTGATAGCAATGCAGCTCCTGAAGTTGTCACTATTCTCAATGAAATAAGCAAAAAAAAGGAAGCATCAGAACAGACCAATCTAAAGAAAAGACAAGATGTCTTAATAGAAAAACTCACCACTCTTATTAGAAGTACAGAATCCATTGAAGAAATAGAATCTCTTGAAACAATCGCCTTATCAATGACTCCCACTATGGCAGCTGTCAGAGAGAGTTTAACAAATAATGATAAAACTTTGGTTGTGAAAAGTGTCTCTAAGGGAAACATAGTACCACAAAGAAGACTGTTTTCCACAAAAAAGAAAAGAAGCAAAACAAATAAAATCAATGTTGTAATACCACAACAGAAAGAAAGTGATGAAATTGCTATGAATCTGTTAATCTAATATAGTAACTATAATTAACAAGGATACATCTTCAGTAACTCATTCCATTGTGTTTGTAGTCTTCCCACTGATAATCTTCCTATTGGGGAACTGTCTATTGAAGTCTTTACTACT
The DNA here is from genome assembly GCF_040954645.1 of Diabrotica undecimpunctata. Taxonomy (NCBI): domain Eukaryota; kingdom Metazoa; phylum Arthropoda; class Insecta; order Coleoptera; family Chrysomelidae; genus Diabrotica; species Diabrotica undecimpunctata. The sequence goes on from NW_027312952.1 coordinate 11,226, forward strand.
CTATTTGTAGTCAGTTGGCTTATGTGGTTGTTCCATTCTTTTCTTATGTCTTTCCCAGTTATTAATGTTGTCCACCTTGCACCTCAGTTGTATATCTGCACTTTTAGCTCTATCCCATAGTATCTTACCATCGATTTTTCATCTCTGCTGTTTCTTTTTGTCCTGTCTGTATCAGGTTGTGATTCTGCCATATATGTCATTATTGGTCTGATGACTGTTTTGTAAATTCTGCCTCTCACTTCTTTTCTGATATTTTTATTTCTCCATATTGTCTCATTCAGGCAATCTGTGGCTCTGTTTGCTTTATTCATTTGACCTTCTGCTTCTGTTTTGAGCTTTCTGTGGCTAGATAATGTGATGATATTTAAATATCATATATATGATTAGTAAATCCTATGAATCACAAAAAAAATGTTTTAACTGTCCCACTAAATATATTAGAACAACTTATTTTGTGATCTATAGGACTTTTTCAAATCAGTGGGTCTAATAAGGGGGGGGGGGGTTTAAATGGGGTAGTGATGCGCATTATAAGGTGTTGCCATAACACCTCTAGCCTCTCCTACTCAATTCCTATCCTCACCTCCAAGAAGTGTGATCTTGATCACACGGGTGAACCCCGGTAAACCTGAGCAACCCTACTGGAGATTGGGTAACCAACCCCAATGGAAGGTAGGGTCAGGGCAGACGAGGAAGGGACAAACGAAAGCTTGTTCAGAAGTTAAAGCCAGCAACCCTGGCATTGGACTTGGGTGCAATAGGCTGATAACCTACTCAGCTATCAATTATGAATGCTACAAACAATGAACAAACTGGAGAACCGTTATAAAAAAAAGTTAAAGTGTTGTTTATCCTACAAAATATTTTCAAAAGAATACTATGGTGTGGAAATGGATAAATTTGTGTACATCTGTTTTAATAAAATTTTAAGAAGTCAAAGTGTGTGTTTTTATTTCACCTTAAACAAAAGCTTTATCGTGTTCCTGTACAAAATGGGGTAGGTACTTTGTAAGTTCATGTCATTTTTAAGTTCTGTAGATAGTACTGTCGACAGATCTGCCACGTCTCCAGCTCGAAACTGACGACTACGCAATCAGATCTGCGCATTCTCACCTCTTGGCCTTCTGATTGGTCCCTGAATTTATCCTATTTTCTAATTGGTGAGTTACGGGCCCCGCCCCTTTTTAACACTCACCAAGGTGACGAAAATGGGATAAAAGACGGTGCACCATTTCGGAAGGCCTATTCGGTTTGAGTCTGACTACTAGCTAAGACCTCTGGTTGGGGAATACCTTACCACGTTAAATCAACTAGTTTCTCTTATACTCCTACCACTGGAAGGGAATTAGACTTCCCTTCTGCATCACTGTTCCTGTTGGTAATAGTTAATATTCTTCTGAATATTATTTGGTTATTTTATTCTTTTCTTTACAGCTATATATTCCATGTTATTGTGTTTTATACTGTATATCTCGTTTTACCTATTCTATTACTTTTCAGGATACTTTGATACTTGTATTTGTGCCTTTACGATTATTATTATTATTTACTGATATTTACTACTTGTTTGTGTATAATTGTTTGTTGCAACTTCGTTGCCACCGATATTTAATATATTGCCATTTCCTTTTTACAGTCTATCATTTTATTAACCTTATTTCTCTTACAGCTTATTATCTCATCTTAGTTGTACTTATATATATTTGTGCGTATATTTAATGATAACTAACAGTTACTCTTTCTTCCAGAACACCCATTTAAATTTACTTACAATTTCACATATTTACTATTTTATGTTTACGTCTATTATTTCCCATATTCTGACCCTTTTGTTTTAGGTACCTCTCAGGTCCTCTCACGCGGCGTGCTTGAGGTTAGTTCGCGCTTTCTGCTCTGCCTTATCAGCTTAGCAACAAGCACGTCCTCAACAAGCTTGAATAGCGAGTCAGATACCATTTTATACGGTTATTAAGACGGTCCCCGAGATACTCCTATCTCCGAGATTCAAACTATAAATAACTCGTATTATAAGTGGCTGACTCCGTGCAAGCACGAGGCGTGCATCCATCCACATAGCTTGGTCGCACACGTCGTCCAGAGAAGACCATTGATATACACTCAGTATAGGGAAATCCGTGGCGAACTGACCCCGACGCGTCGACTTTTAATAAATAAAGAAAACCGTCTTCTGATTTTCTTGTTCTTCCTTTTCCCTCTGTTTACCATTTTGTTTTAGTTAACATGGACTCTCAGAGACTTCTCCGATTGTCTGCCTCAGCGGACAGAGCGACTGGTGGTGATCCACAGCCTCCCGTGGATCAACCTCAGCGACATGGCGCCCAACTAACGGGGACAACTGATTCCCAAACACCCACGCCGACAGAGCTGCCGACGCTACTAGCAGCCCTGATGCAAGCCGTAACCGCGCTCACGGTAGCGCAAACGACAAAAAGCGAACCCGATACCACTCCACCAACACCGACAACACCACAGCCCAGATGGAGACCGACTTTGCAAAAATTCTCAGGCGGAGAGACAGAGAGCCCAGAAGAATTCAGAGAAGCAGCTACAGACCACTTACAAAACATGGGACTAGACGAGAAGCATTGGAGAGCATACATCCTCGAAGAAGGACTGACCGGTGATGCAGCCACGTGGGCCGTAGACCATGCGAACCTTAGACTCGATCACGGTACGTTTTTCACCCGTCTGATTGATCATTTCAGTCATTCTTCACAGATAACAAAGTTACTAGCCAAGCTGTATGGTCAATGGCAGAAGAAAGAGACAGCAGCCGAATTCATCTCGAAGAAGATGGCCCTGTTCCGAAGAGTAGCCCCAGAAGTCTCCGAAGAAAAACGATGCCGCATTATTGTCGACCAACTCAAGCCAGAAATCCGTAAACACATGCGGATAGCAACCCCTAGGACGGAAGAAGACCTCAGACGTGCCGCAGACGAGCTACTCGACCACCGTCTAGCCGCCAACACATCCACCACCCAGACGTCGAACCGATCCGACAATCCACCACGAGGCCACCAAACCCCGAGATCATCAGAAACAATCGACGACTGGCGGAACCGAGGCCCCAGCAACCGCCAACAGAACCGTCCAGTGCCCAGACCCCGTACTACCCAAGACCAGAACCAGGGAAACGACAACAGGGGCACACTCAACTAAGGACCTCAACCGAAGTAGTGCCCCAGCTGAACCCGATGGAACACAAACCTACCTCAGCTCATCTCCCGAAGATTTCCGCAGAAATCAACAGCAGACGGATCAGCGCACTAGTCGACACTGGTGCATCGGCAAGTTTTGTCAGCGTCAACCTGGTCCAGAGGGAAGAGATACGAGGCAGTCCATCAACAGTCCGGCTGGCGTGCGAAGGCCACACGTCCCGTAGTCTAGGGACAACAGAGGTGGACATCCGGTTCACTAACAGCTTCAAGTCCAGAGTCAAATGCATCGTAGTCGAGCAACTCCACCACGACCTAGTGTTGGGCATGCCGTGGCTCAAACAAGAGGAAGTCCTGGTAGACATACCCCGAAAGTGTCTGCACGCTGGGATCCAGAGCCGCCGAACGCTATACTGGGAGTCTCCGAAGACAACGAAAAGCAGCACCCTGACTCAGAAGCTCCAACCGGACCAAGCTCCAGAATTCGCCTTCCGCACCATCGAGCAGACGATCCAAGACTACAGCGACGTCTTCGATGATAGAATCCGCCAGCCGACAACGAAAGCCGTGACCATGCGGATCGACCTGACTGACGACAGACCCGTAAACGTCAGACCCTACAAATACTCGCAAGAGAAGAAGCGGATAATGTTCCAAGAGGTCCAGGAAATGTTATCCGCTGGGGTGATCCGACCTAGTAAAAGCCCCTACAACAGCCCCGTCGTCATCGTGACCAAGAAGGATGGCACGCCAAGGTTCTGCGTCGATTATCGAAAAATCAACGGCATCACCGTGGACGAAGTGTCAAACATGCCTCCAATCCATGACAGCATCAAGGAACTGGGCACGGCCACAATCTTTTCCATCCTCGACTTGAAGAGTGGATTTTGGCAGATACCACTCGATGAAGACTCCAAACCGAAGACAGCATTCAGCCTTCCAGATGGGTCAGCCTTCGAGTTCACGGTGATGCCCTTCGGATTGAAGAACGGTCCCGCAGCCTTCCAAAAACTGGTCACGACGGTCCTAGCCGGTTACATCGACGTCTTCGTAAAGGTGTACATGGACGACATCATAATCTTCTCCAACAACTGGGAAGAACACCAACGCCACCTACAGCTGGTCCTGGAGAGGTTGCGAACCCATGGCCTGTGGGTTTCGCTGAAAAAATGCAAGTTCGCAGCCGACGAGCTTGAATACCTGGGCCACAAGATTACGTCCGACAACACCCAACCACTGCACAAACATTGTGAAAAGATCCGAGGTTTCACAACACCACGAACCTTGAAACAAGCCAGAAGTTTCATAGGTACAGCAAGCTGGTTACGTGACTTCATCCCAGATTTCGCCACGATGGTCACCCCATTAACCGACCTGACAGCCGGTAACAGAAAATTCAAATGGAACGAACAAGCCGAAGAGGCATTCACACGAATTAAAACAGCCATCTCCGGAAACTTGGAACTAAAACGGCCAGATGCCAGCCAACCGTTCAGTATACAGACAGATGCGTCTGACATCGGAATGGGAGCGGTATTGTTCCAAGGACCAGCAGATAACAGAAGAATTGTGGCCTACAGCTCAACCAAACTGAGACCAGCAGAGCGTAGGTACCACATTAATGAAAAAGAGTGCCTCGCAGTGGTTTGGGCGTTGAAGAAGTTCAAACATTTCCTCCAGGACCAGAAGTTCACTCTATTCACCGATAGCAGAGCCCTCCTATGGTTAGACCGTTACAAGTCAGATAAAGCCAAGCTGTCCCGATGGGCCCTCCTATAGCAAGAGTTTAACTTTGATGTCGTCCACATACCAGGAAAAGACAACGAGCTACCAGACCACCTATCCCGCAACCCAGTCCAAGACGAGCCACCACACCACGACGCCGATGCCGAAGTGGAACGACTCGCCTGGACCCAGACTACCGAACGTCAAGAAGACGACTTCCCCCTGCTGTGCCTCCTGGATGACGACGAGGAAGGAGCAGCGCATCCCATCCTCGACGACCTGTCAGATATGCCGCTGCAGACCAGGATCCAGAGAGACCATCAAGTCCACCCCGGAATGAAGAGGTTCGTCAAACGATGGCATCGAATTTCCCGACGAGGACCTCGAGATGACGTAGAAAGAAGCCTCATCGAAGAATTCACCGTCGAGAACGAGGCCGCCTTCTACAAAGACCAAGAGAACCTCCGACTTCTAGTTCCCCCCGGTTTCCGCCCGGAAATCCTACAGACGTACCACGACAGCGACGAGGCAAACCACCCCGGCCAAGAGGAAACCACTCGAGCCATCAGGGAGGTTTACTACTGGCCCACAATGTCAAAAGATGTCGTCAAATACGTCAAGTCATGTCTAACCTGTGCCACCACTAAAGCAGCCCAGAGACAACCGAAAGCCCCCATCATCCCACGAAATCCAACCGCCCCATGGGAACGAGTGTCATTCGACGTCCTCGGACCTTACCCTGTAGCCAGAGGCACGAAGAATAGATATATCCTGTTAGCCACCGACTGCCTAAGCAACTGGCTAGAATACAGATGTACTCCCGTCGCAAAAAGCAAACAAATAATAAACTTCCTACAAGAAGAAGTTTGCAATAGATGGGGCAGACCTTCGACAATTATCACGGACAACGCCGTCCAATTCCGAACCGATGCCTGGGAACGGTTCCTAAGAAAACATAACATCGAAGGTGAGAAGAGCCCCATCTACCACCAGAGAACAAATCCAGTCGAGCGACGGGTTCAAGAATTGAAGAAAGGTCTGAGGGCAAGAGTGACCTCGAACGAAGACCCACGCTGGGACACATACGTAGCAGACATAGTATTCAGCCTCCGCACACGGAAAAATAACTCCACGGACCAGACACCAGCAGAGTTACTCCTTGGATACCGCCCGAGACGATCCCAAGAAACCGAGCACGAAGTCCGACAGCAAGAGACCAGAGAGCAGCGAGTAAACCGTGCAGTCCAGAGAGCGACAATCTACGCAAGAAATCTATTCCCAGACAACCCTGATGTCCGCCAACCTCGTACATACCTCCCAGGAGAGCAAGTGCTGGTCCGAAACCATCTGAAAGGCAACTTTGGACAAACATGGACCGGACCACACACCGTTCTACGAGCAGCCGGAGACCACACGTACGAGGTACATAGGGACCAAGACGTTGATCGCCTCATCCATGTGGATGACATCCGACCAGCACCGCCACCTCGAGACATTGCCAACGAGCCAGCCAACTACGCAGCAGACGAAGCAGACGTCCAAGCTTAGTGCAGTGTTTCACCCCTAAAGACAATTTTCTACACTTACTAAAAATTTTTTTTTTTATCTATATAATTTTTTCTCGCTAATTCATATATTCTTGTACACCTTCCTAGACTAAGACAATAAAGGAGACTTACTCCACACGCTTTCGAAGTCAGGAAGGTTTTTCTAACTTTTTTCTAACTTTTTTTCACTACACTTACTAATTGTGAATAAAAATTTTTTGTTGTATTTTCCCTAAGAAAATAAATAAAAAGTATCCCCAGCCAGCCGGTCTCGAAAGGGGGGGGGATGTCGACAGATCTGCCACGTCTCCAGCTCGAAACTGACGACTACGCAATCAGATCTGCGCATTCTCACCTCTTGGCCTTCTGATTGGTCCCCTGAATTTATCCTATTTTCTAATTGGTGAGTTACGGGCCCCGCCCCTTTTTAACACTCACCAAGGTGACGAAAATGGGATAAAAGACGGTGCACCATTTCGGAAGGCCTATTCGGTTTGAGTCTGACTACTAGCTAAGAGCTCTGGTTGGGGAATACCTTACCACGTTAAATCAACTAGTTTCTCTTATACTCCTACCACTGGAAGGGAATTAGACTTCCCTTCTGCATCACTGTTCCTGTTGGTAATAGTTAATATTCTTCTGAATATTATTTGGTTATTTTATTCTTTTCTTTACAGCTATATATTCCATGTTATTGTGCTTTATACTGTATATCTCGTTTACCTATTCTATTACTTTTCAGGATACTTTGATACTTGTATTTGTGCCTTTACGATTATTATTATTATTTACTGATATTTACTACTTGTTTGTGTATAATTGTTTGTTGCAACTTCGTTGCCACCGATATTTAATATATTGCCATTTCCTTTTTACAGTCTATCATTTTATTAACCTTATTTCTCTTACAGCTTATTATCTCATCTTAGTTGTACTTATATATATTTGTGCGTATATTTAATGATAACTAACAGTTACACGCGCTATCTCAGAGTCATTTAAATTTACTTACAATTTCACATATTTACTATTTTATGTTTACGTCTATTATTTCCCATATTCTGACCCTTTTGTTTTAGGTACCTCTCAGGTCCTCTCACGCGGCGTGCTTGAGGTTAGTTCGCGCTTTCTGCTCTGCCTTATCAGCTTAGCAACAAGCACGTCCTCAACAAGCTTGAATAGCGAGTCAGATACCATTTTATACGGTTATTAAGACGGTCCCCGAGATACTCCTATCTCCGAGATTCAAACTATAAATAACTCGTATTATAAGTGGCTGACTCCGTGCAAGCACGAGGCGTGCATCCATCCACATAGCTTGGTCGCACACGTCGTCCAGAGAAGACCATTGATATACACTCAGTATAGGGAAATCCGTGGCGAACTGACCCCGACGCGTCGACTTTTAATAAATAAAGAAAACCGTCTTCTGATTTTCTTGTTCTTCCTTTTCCCTCTGTTTACCATTTTGTTTTAGTTAACATGGACTCTCAGAGACTTCTCCGATCGTCTGCCTCAGCGGACAGAGCGACTGGTGGTGATCCACAGCCTCCCGTGGATCAACCTCAGCGACAGTACCTTCTTTTTTTTTTAATGAAATCAGACTCTTTTATTTGAAATATTTTAAGCGTATTTTTCTATTCCCTTTACAGTAACATCACTCTGAGCTATCAGATTGTTCATAGTAAGGACCTTATTTATTTTTTTAACTACTACTCTTTTTGCCCTAATAGGTAGGTATACATATATTTTTTGTTTTCTTTGTTGAATTAAACTTTTAATTTACTTCTAATGAAGTATATAATCAGCAACAGGGAATGCAATTCGAAATTAGAAAATGGACCATATTGTATCACTATTTTGAAAATATGAGTTGAGCAATTGTTGAAAGTATCAACAGTAATATTGCTGTTTTGTTTGTTAATTTTAAAAGACCAGGTCCTGTTTCACCAACAACTAATAAATCAATGAATAGTTGTTATTTTTCGAATAAAATTTATTAGACGTTTATATTTTTATTTTGTTTCAATATAATTTTGATAATTTAAAGTTAAACTGACGAAATTTCTTTGTTATAGATATTTAAAGCGAAATTAACTTGCCAATTTATTTGAAGAGCTAATATTTATTAGATAAATAAGTCATATTTGACGTTAGTAAAATGGAGATATGTTAGTTTATTGGTCGAATAACTTTATTCATAGAATAAACTTTTATTTATCGTTGGTGAAACCGGACCCGTGTACCAAACTAATTTAAATATACAGCATATCAAAGAAAATTTAAGTGACTTATTACAAAATTTCTTAAAGATCTGAAAAATATCTTAAAAAAAGATTAATATACAATGTAAATGGTGCTCAATATTAATGTAAACATTTTCAATTTTGGAATAATGTAACATGTTCAGTTCTTTTAATTGAAATATTTGTATTTTCTGTTGTTAGTTCAATGTACCTATACAAGTTGAAGTAAAATTACAATTGTAAGTAAATAAACCAATTACTTTGGACTTATGGTTTAATAAAGTATGGACTTTGGTCTTTAACATTAAATCACCTTATTGAGAAAAACCAAAGATATACTTACTGAAGCAAAAAACATCGTATTATTTTGCAAAATCTATTTAATGATGACTATTTCAAACCAAAACGTCCACAAATACCAGAGTTATTGTAATGGTAATAAAATCGCGTTTAAAAAATGCATGCATTTTATAGGAACTATAAAACGATAAAATTTTTGCAACAAACATTTTTGGCAAAAGTCGATTATTTTTAAAATATTGATATAAATAAGGTAATCCAATATCATTTAGAATCTTTCGATTTTCGATATTAATTTTGTGGTTATGTTAATTATGTTTATGTTTACAACAGTACAATTTAGAACAGTGTTTATAACTAGATGCCAGCTGTCAGATTTGAATCGCGAACCGCGAAAGAGGCCGCACATGCGCAAAGCAAATGATGTAAATCTAAATTGTGAGGGGTGTCGACGCAGACTCAAGTCTCACTGTAACAGACGTGAGCGGGCGTTACACTTTTTCATGAATGACTCCGAGCCACAACCTAATTTAAGACGTTGTCACGTCAAAAAATGTTTAGGACACCTAACTTAATAAATCTGTTAAGGAATGTCAAAAATTTTAAACAGCTTTTGACCATTCTTACAGATTTAGGTTTTAAGCACATTATGCCACGAACCTTCCCAATTGAAATTTTTTTTGGAAAAATTAGACAACGAGGATCCAGAAATATAAACCCCAGTCCGAAAGATTTTTCCAACTATTATAGAAGCTTGATGGTCAATAGCTTAACATCATACCATTCTGTTGGGTCAAATTGTGAAGATGATAATTCAAAAATTTTATTAACCCTTCAACGATTTATTACCCAGGTAAACATTTTGAATTTAAAACTTTTACCCCAAAACATTTAAAATATATAGTCTATTATTTTTATTTATTCAAAATCTTAGCAAGCAAAAAAAATTGTCAATTAAATAATTCCCTCTATTTTTTTAGGGTCTGTCTGAATTCGAGCCTGCAACACAGGAATATTGTGTAGTACCTGAAAATTTAATTCCTTCAACAAAAGCTATTGAAGCTAGAGTATTACGCTATGTTTAGTAGTTCGACTCAAGCGGTCGAACGGTGAAGACGTGCTTTGGTGGGAGCAACTGACCTGCAGTCAACGGAGCTTATCAGCTCCCGGTGCATAAGACACCGTGCGTGGCGCAGGCACTTGTTTTTTATTAAAGCGAAGAGCGGGTGCGAGGCTGTTTCTAGTTAAACCGTCGAGGAGCTGTTTTATAGGCTCATCGCTGAGGCTTTTAATAGCTTCGCGTTTGCGAAATATACGGGTTAACCTCAGTGTGTCGTCAGGGATGACACTGTAAGGCTTTGACATTTGACAAAGTCGGACAGCAACGGCCCCTGCTCCTGAGGTGAAAGAAACGGCAAGTGAAACCCTCTCTGAGAAATCAGGGAGTGAACATCCGTGAGGTAGCTGGGACGACACCCAGGAAAACCGTCAGGCAGCGGCCGGGCGGGAAGATAAAAACAGAGTCTGCTGAGTAGAAAAATTTTGAATTTTATGAACTTTTTGTTCACTGCCTTCCGGCATTATGTGCGATATCCTCCCCCTAAAAGAAAATGTGAACCTATGGGTGTTAAAATTGGAGACCATCCACTGTACAGCTTGCATTTTGCTGATGACCAAGTAATACTTGCAGAAGATCAAGATGATATCCACTACATGTTACGAAAAATAGATAACGAATATACTAAGTGGGGCTTATCAATTAATCCATCAAAAACAGAGTACGTAGTAGTGCGAGGTGAAGGAAAGCACTTAGAACTAGGAAGCAAACAAATTCAAAATACTGATAGCTATAAATATCTCGGTGTAAACATTACAAACAATGGTCGGAATACAAAAGAAATAGCTACTAGAATTGGTCAAGGAAATTCAGCAATACGTCAACTGAATAGTATACTTTGGAACAACCACCTCACCCGAAACACAAAAATTAGGATATACATCATAGAAAGCATTGCTACATATGGTTCAGAGCTTTGGGTAACAAATAAAAATGACGCATCCAAAATAAAAGCAATGGAAATGAATTATTGGAGAAGATGTTGCCAACTCACTAGAAGAGATAGAGTAAGGAATACTGAAATCAGAGAGCGTACGGGCATAGACATTGACGTCCTGGAAACTATAGAATGCAAAAGGCTGAAATGGTATGGCCATGTAGAAAAGATGAATGATCAACGATGGCCAAAGAGAATGTTACAGTGGATCCTCACCCAACCGCAGGAAAAAGGGAAGACCAAGAAGATCGTGGAGACAAGAAGTAAAAGGTGCAATGGAAGATAGGGGTCTACAAGTAGATGACTGGAATGATCGCAAGCGTTGGAAGCTAGGTTGCGAGAAACGGCGGCAGCTGTAATAAACTCGTTATATATTATATATATATATCCCCCTAATTGTGATGTCACGCAGGTAACATCACACGAAGAAGAAGAAGACGATAAAGTCAGTATATCATCCACCCCTTCTGTTGCCAGCTCGGTAGAGAATTATAAGACTTTTATTAAAAACTTAACTAACCTAACCGTGGAGGATTCCCCTGCCTATACGGCAGATGACAAATGCTCATTTACTCTGGAGACAGAGGAAGAAAAAAGTGAAGAATCAGATGACAGCAAGCATGGAAGTCATCTTCACCGAGGAAGTGGAGACAGCGAAGCAAAAGAAAAGGCAAAGACCCCAAGACCTCTCCGACGAGGAAGAGGACTTAAAAAGAGCCGGAGAAATGGCAGAAAAGAAAAAAGAAAAGGAGAGCCACCGAATTAAGCAAGTCAGTCAATTCACTGACTGAGCAAATAAAATTGCTCAAAGAAGAAAGCCGTATCCGAGAGGAAAAGGCAAATAAACAAATACAAGACCTTCTAGCTCAGATGACTAAGCTAAGAAAGGAAAATAAAGAAAAAGACAAAGAAATACAAAACTTGGTCAACCACATTATGTCGTTGACAGCTACGAAGACAACTAAGGAACCCGAAGTAATGGACATCGACCTCAGGAAGGTAAGCGAAGACCCAGTCCAAAGCCAAACTCTATCTACACCTCCCCCCACTAAACCATCCGGAAGCAAAGGCAAGCCCCAGAAGCCGAAGGAAAAAGGGAAGAAACAGAAAAAGAATCTGCAGACTGGACAAAAGTCCAGACAAAGAAGGATAAACGAGGCGCCACTACTGAGAAATCCAGTAACAGTAGTGCGACAACAAAAATGAGCGTTGCGAAAAGCAAACGCAGATAATAAACCAACGAAAAGAATAGGAACTCACAAAGGTTGCGAAAGACATCCAAAAACGTAGTAAGCAAAGAAAAGCCCAAAATAACTTAGAGGACGAAAAAACCCGAGTTGAAAAAGAAACCATCGCTAATGACTCTCCGTAAACAAGCGGTGCCAACGTGACAAAACCTAAGCCACCTACGATAATCCTAAAAACTGTCGCAGAACACCAAAATATAATACAGAGAGCAGCCAAAAAAGGAATTATCTCAATCAACAAATTTGCCCTGAGTTCTCCATTGTTGAACATAGGCCTCCTCTAGACTTGCTACCGATGCCAGCTCCAAAACGGAAACGACCACCAGACAAAAAGGAAGATTTAGGAATATTAGCATAGAGCTCGAAAACCTAATCAAGGAAAAAAAACAGCAAAAGAAGAAGAGCATACCGCACAAGAACAAGAGAAGACAGGATTGCAAATGAGCTAGAAAGGAAAGTTAAAAGACAACTCCAAAATCACAGAAATGAAAGCTGGGACACCTATATCCAAGAGCTAAATCCAAATAAATCTGCTTTCTGGAAACTATCAAAAATCCTCCGAAAAGATAAAAAACCCATTCCTCCACTACACAGAGAAAATGGCATTGTCCACACGGAAGTAGACAAAGCTGAAGTCATGAAGGATGAATTAGAAAGGGCCTGCAGAAACAATCAACACCCTAACGATGATCTTGACTTCACCGAAGAGGAAGAAAGAACAGCCAGAAGAATCAAAAGAAGAAAGGACAGAATAGGCATAATGCATACATCTCCTGAAGAAATTAAACAACTATTAAAGTTGACAAATGCCAAAAAAGCCCCTGGACCAGATAATATCACTAACAGAGCGCTGAAAAATCTACCAGCAAAAGCTATTGCTTATATCACCAACATAATAAACAATATGCTTAAACTAAGATATTTTCCACAGATGGAAGGAAGCACACGTTATCATGATAGTTAACTCAGGGAAAAATGGCACTTTTCCCCAAACTTACAGACCCATTAGTCTACTATCATCGATAAGTAAAATAGCGGAAAGGGTTATTCTAAAAAGGCTCAACGAAGAATCTCAAGCCCTATGCACCATTCCAGAAGCTCAATTCGGGTTCAGAAGCGAACATTCCTGTGAACTACAGGACTCTGAGATAGCGCGT